>NC_083277.1:112274506-112512927 GCF_963506605.1 Zootoca vivipara
TTGTAAAGCTTTGTATAATCGGCAAATGTCCAATAGGTAAAGGGGCCCCTGACCATCAGGTCCAGTCGTGTCCAACTCTGGGGTTGCGGCGCTCATCTCGCTCTATAGGCCCAGGGAGCCAGCGTTTGTCCGCAGACAGTTTTTCCAGGTCATGTGGCCAGCATGACCAAGCTGCTTCTGGAGAACCAGAGCAGCGCACGGAAACGCCGTTTACCTTCCCGCCGGAGCGGTCCCTATTTATCTACTTGCATATTTGATGTGCTTTCGAACTGCTAGGTGGGCAGGAGCTGGGACCGAGCAACGGGAGCTCACCCCGTTGCAGGGATTCGAACCACCGACCTTCTGATCAGCAAGCCCTAGACTCTGTGGTTTAACCCACAGCGCCACCTGGGTCCCCAAATGTCCAATACTGATGTCCAACTCTGAATTCTGCTGAGCAATGTTTCCGGATAGCAACTACCGTCGCATGAGCACTGTTCCAGAGTATTTTTCATTATCATGTATATGAGAAAAAAGATTGGTTAATGAAGAAATTACACATCTTTCTACTTACGAGTGTTTGTTGAACTAATTGGCTGGTGAAGAACTGAACGAAACAGTACTTGCTATCTGGAAACACTGTTCAGCAGAGTTCAGAGTTGGACACCAGTATTGGACATTTGCCGATTATACAAAGCTTTACAAGCTTGATCTCTGCCGGGTAACGTCTGGCACCGTGACTTATTCAAGGACTTTCAGAGACTTCAGTTTGATAGTTTTGATGTTTTGCATTATTTCATGAAGTTTTCTATACTGTAATTGTTTCTGGCCTGTTGTAATGGCAAAGACGACACGACTCAAGGCAGGTTGAACTCAATGGGAAAGCGACCAAGAGCAGAGCTCGAGCGCTTCCTTTTATTGAAAGCTCAGGATGACAGTTAATCTTCTAGCCAATTACAGCAGTGCAGTCCCATACAAGGTGATGTTTCCTGTAACGTCACAACCAGTCACTCCCTAAGACATCCTCCATAGCCCATGTGTTGTTTTGCCATGCCCTCTGTCCATGCTCCAAGCACATGTCACTCTGTAAACACCCCTCCTCGTTCCCATTGTGTTGCCCTCCTTGGCTTGACCCATCTGGTTTGTCCTGATTCATCCAGTTCCGTCCAGATCCTCTTAGATCCTTCTAGCTCTGTTGTGACCTGTTGCCCTGCTGACCTGAGCCTCTGACCTGTCCTTCTTCACGTGTTTCCCATTCTGACATTAGCCGGTTTGCCGCGCTAATGCCCACACTCTCGAAGATCGGTGTGGCTTGCCAGCACCAGATCTCAGTCATTCCCACACATGCCAGCGCCATTTCCTCGTGTAATCCCCACATCGGCCATTGTGTTGCTTTCGATTTTGCTGAGTCATATTTTGCAACACGGGGGTTTGTTTGTTTACTGACTTGGTATAAGACAGTTTCCTATGTCTTAGAGATGGTGTCTTGCTCATGTTGCCTAGTATACATATAGACGGAATGGTAAGATGCTTCATGTTGCTGCGTGTTTCATTTAGCCTTGCAACTGATAAGACTTTCTTTTTTCTCTCTCTCTCCCTTTTTTGTTTTAGGCCAGCCAGGCACCTACCCAGGAGCTGCCTATCCTCCCAACCCTTCTTACCCGGCGGGCTTCAACCCTGCCCACCCCCCTCCTGTGAATCCTGCCTTCCCCCCAGGTCCAGTACCTGCTGGCTCATATCCTGGCCCCCCAGCAGGGATCCCCGGGCAACCTGCATACCCACCAGGCCATCCTATCCTGCCCCCATACCCTGGACACCAACCTGCTTACCCTGTCCCCCCTGGGGGACCTTACCCACCACCTGCCCCGGGTATGCCTGGAGGGATGGGGGTGAATCCTTTGCTGCCCGGGGCCGTTGCCGTGGGGACCTACGGGATGGATAAGAAGGCAGCAAAGAAGATGAAGAAGAAAATGAAGAAGGCACACAAGACGAACAAGCCACACAAGCACCACAAGATGCATGGAAAGGTGTGTGAAAGCGGAAGGGAGGGTTGGGGAAGAACAGGAAACTTGGACTTTCTTTACTTGTTGCTGTGCCTCAAGAAGCTAGCCAATCTGGTGCTCTTCAGATGTTGGCTGGACTGACATCATCCATGACCGTTGTCCATGCTAGATGGGGCTGGTGGGAGTTGGAATTCGGGACTGGGTGATATTTCGTCCAAAACTGGTTTGAGTTCCATATTGTGATATCAGCATCATAATTTTTGACCTTGCGATATGACCTGAATCGTTATGTATGTTAGGGCTGCGCAATATATTGTCCAAAACAAGTTTGAATTCCATATCATGGTATCAGCTGCATAATATTTGACCTGGTGATACATTGTGAATAGTGATTGTGTGTGTATTACAGGCATTGTGAGTATATCAGTATATTGTGATGTTTAGCTGGCAATATATCACAGTCAGGGCCGTCTCTAGGTCCGGGTCCGGTGGTGCGGGGAGCCAGGGCACCAGGGGCGCCGCTGCGCCCGCCCCAGGCGCGCCTCTCAGCTGTTCAGTGACTTCAGGCCGCTCTCCGGAGGCGCGCGGGCCCGGGGCCGCCTCCGCCGTGGGCAGGGGCGTCACAACAGGGGGAGGGCAGCTCCCCCTGGCGCAGGGCCAGCCCTACGGCCAGGCTGGGTTGCGCAGGGCTCCGGCCCTCCAGGCGGCAGCCGCGCTGTGCCCGCCCGCTGCGCTGGGAAACGGGGTGGGGTGGGGGTGCCGGAAGGATCCGTCGCACCATGGCGCCAGGTATGCTTAAGACGGCCCTGATCACAGTGTTGAAAACCAGGTATTGCCCAGCCCTACTAGGGGGCATTATGTTGAGGGAGGCTGCCATGGAGGTAGAGGAGAGAATGCCTGGTGGTCTGAGGTAAATGGTCACTGGGCCTTCAACCCTGAACTAGACAGGGTCTGTGGGGTTTGTAATTAGAATTATTTTGGGGTGTAGCTGTGAATTATTCTGGAGGAGGGTACATAGCGTGGTTGGGGAGAGGTACTCCTTTCTGCGGGGAAGAGCTCTGACTTCTGACAGCCCGGTCCTCAGTCAAACTATGGACATGTGTATTGGCCGTCTTCAGAAAGCAGCCATTGTGCCAGTTGGTGGGAAAAGGAGTCCCGAGAGAGAGAGAGAGAATGGGAGAAGAAGAAAATGGAACCGGAAAGGATGGAAAGGGTGGGGGAAAGCCTTCTGCAAAATGGAAATGGATCCCAAACAGAGGGATGGAAAGGGTGGGGAAAGCCCTCTGCAAGTAGTCAGTTTGGACCGCTTGTTAATTGGGGATGGGTCAGTGAAATGGACCAAGATGGACCAAGCAGCCGCAGTGAGGGAGAGAGAATAGTGGCACTAGGGGGGAGCACTATTCAACGCTGCAAGTTCCACCTACCGTTAACTCTGGCTTCTCCCACCGTGGGCTACAAACTCCAATTGTCTTTGTCCATGGCAAACGGCCCTTCGCAGTGGGGTGGGGTGGGGGGTTTCCCCTCCCCTGCAGTACATGTTCAGAGTCTGTCTTTTCCTTCAGCCAATCTGCGTGCATAGGAAACGGTAATTTTAGCCGATAATGGGGCATTAATATCCCCAATTGACATTTTCTTGAGCTGAGCTCTGGGATAGATTAAAGCCCTGATTAGATTTCGGTAGCAGTAACACTGAGTCAGAACTGAAGTCTCATGAGCCCCCCCCTCTTCTTCTGTTTGCAGCATTCCTCCTCCTCTTCCAGCAGCAGCGACTCCGACTGAGGCCTGTTCCTGCCTCCCAGACGTATCGTCTTCCCGCAAACGCTGATCCTTGCGCCACACTTCCTGCTTCCAACAAGCGCTGATCTACTTAACTGTCACCAGATAACAACGAGGGCTGCTTGCGGGTCACCCATTATTGGCAGGGTTTGGCCAAAGTTTATCCCAACGGCATGTGCAACCTCCTTCAAAGTCTGATGGGAACTCTGGTGTTGATGATATAAACAGGGTTGGTGAGATCAGCTAATGAGTCTTAAGAAAGTCCAAATGCGAGGCCACCAGTTGGCTTAAGTAAAGTTCATCTGAAAATTCGTTCCAGCCTTTGCTCTTCTGAAATGTAGGCTGTTCAAAATGGCAACCAATCAGGTTGTTTCTCGGCACCCCGGAGCTTTCTGATTGGCTTCCTCAGGCAGTTGGGGCCCAATTGAATGGATAAGATGTGCTTGAAGTGACAAAGAAGTGGGCCTTGATGGTGCTGTACTAGACCTTCCATCATCCCATGCTGGCTGGGACTGATGGGAATTGTAGTTGCAACAACATCTAGATAAGGGTTTTTCAAACTTGGGTCTCCAGCTGTTTTTGGACTACAATTCCCATCATCCCTGACCGCTGGTCCTGCTAGCTAGGGATGATGGTAGTTGCAGTCCAAAAACAGCTGGAGAACCAAGTTTGGGAAACCCTGATCTAGAGTGCCAAAGCATAGACACCCTTACTTTAGGCTGAGGTTGGACGGGAGGTGATGGATCCAAATTGGCCCGAGCACTTTCAAAAAATGGCTCCCGCTCCTCAATATGATCATATTTCCTGTGCTACCTGGGGAAATGGCAGATAGAAGCAAAGAGATTTGGAAAGTGTGTGTTGCTTATTTAATATAAGGTTGAATGATAGGTTTCTTAATATTGCAGATAAAATGATCAGGAATGATTATGCTCCATTGTGTGAACATTTCAGTAGCTTTATTATATTATTTCAGAGGCATGATTCATTTTTTTAATATAACTTGAGGATGAAAATCTTGTTAGGGGCATGTTTCAGAAAGCTTAAATACTTCAACATGGGGAAATAACACATCGATCGTTTGCGTCATGTTTAATTGTAATGCTATAACCATGGGCACAATTTTGGGTGGATTAAAGGGGGTGTCTGATCCAAGATGGCTGGAGTATCTTAATGAATTGCATAAAATCTAGGATCGCACACCCTCCCCTGTAATGATAGAATGCTCCAAGCCCGGCATCCCCAAACTGCGGCCCTCCAGATGTTTTTGCCTACAACTCCTATGATCCCTAGCTAAGAGGACCAGTGGTCAGTGATGATGGGAATTGTAGTCCAAAACATCTGGAGGGCCGAAGTTTGGGGATGCCTGCTCTAAGCCATTGCACTTGGAGGGAGCATGTTCTCTTTTTAACTCGCAATTGCTTTCCCCCCCTGCAGAAAGGGGCTACTTAGGGAACGACCAGATGTGCCTGGAGAATAAAAGTTGACCAACCAGTGAAAAAGTGCAAAGAGATTACAAGCAAAATGGCTTCACACAGCTATCCTTTAAAACTCTTCCTTGTTCTGACAATTGTTAGTGTTTTAGTATTTTGGTTTAATATGTTTTAAATACATATTAAAGGCCACCCTGGGATCTTTGCAGGAAGAACGGGTTACAAAAGTTCCAAATAAATAATTTTTTAAAAGGTTCTTTAATATCTTGGTGCATGTTTTGATAGTGCGAAGGAAAGCTTTGTGGAGTATAAACAGCAAGTTTAAGCGTGTTGGGGATTCTCCAGATTGTTCAACAAAGAATGGGGGAGCATCGCTCTGCAATATCCAGTGCACATTAGTAGATGATAATTGTCAACATGCTAATTACTGTGTATCGGGATGAATCATCTGCTTGCTTATTTCCTTTTTGACATTTTGCTATTATAATTCAGCATTTGAATAACGGCAGTTAGAAAAATGACTAGGCTAATCCTGGGCCTGATCCTGTGCTGGTGTAAAGCAGATACTGTTTTGTACATTGACACAATCTCCACACTCGGATCTTGCTGGCAAACAACAACATTTGTGGTTAAAAAGTACATTTGCCTTCCCCAAGTCAGTCTCTTAAAACTGGTCCAATAAATGCAAATGTCACCCTCTGGACTCGTTTGTGGAGCCAAAATGGGAAGCGCATAATTATTTGTTTAGATTTCGATCCCGCCTTATATCCAAAGGTCCAGCAGGAGGAAGGCTAGAATATTTCAACATGAAGGTTGAAATACCCTTTCCCTTCCTAAAATGAGGCTTGTAAAGAGTCAATTTGCCTAATCACCTGTGGGGAGTTAGACTTGTCTCGAGGTCACCTGGCAAGTTTATTCAGCTTTTGTTAAGGGAGACATTTGTTCTCTCTACCCACCCCCCTGCTTTTAGGTTCACAGATATGTGTAGGTAAGCAGGCTAATAAGCATTTTTATTTGGGGATAGTATCCTGGCATGGATGTACAATCTCCATATATATATATGGCTGGCTGCCAAGCTTCGCCTCTTCGCTGCAGACAGCTGTCCTCTTTCCCCAGCCCAGCCCAGCGGCCCACCAGCTCAAAAACCTGCTCCCCCGTGACTTGTGTTGTTTAGAAAGACGGGTCATTGACTTGAGGCTGTCGTAAGATGGACTCTCTTGGATGGATAATTCCCAATTTTTTGAACCGTTCTCCCTAGAGCGGCTTAAATTTTTAAGTCACATTAAGGGACTGATGACAGGATGAGCTGCATATATATATATATATATATATATATATATATATATATATATACCTTTAAATAGCAGGATGAAAATAGAAAAGCATGCTGAGAGGCTCTTCTGCTACCACACCCAAGTGACTAAAGCAGGCCTCCTCAGTTTGAGACCCCTAGCAACAGAAAACTCCTGCTTGAGATTCAGACCCATTTTATTTGTTTGTTAACAAATTTATAATCTGTACTTCTATTAAAAAAATAGCAAGGTGCTCATATAAGCTGTGCAGTACAACATACAAGGCTATTTCAAAACAACAACCCTAAGAACATCAATAATGATTGGTTTGAAATTAATTAGAAAATCATCATAATTATTATCAGGTATTACAATTTATGACCCAGGTGGCGCTGTGGGTTAAACCACTGAGCCTAGGGCTTGCTGATCAGAAGGTCGGCAGGTTTGAATCCCTGTGACGGGGTGAGCTCCCGTTGCTTGGTCCCAGCTCCTGCCAACCTAGCAGTTCGAAAGCACGTCAAAATGCAAGTAGATAAATAGGAACCGCTACAGCGGGAAGGTAAACGGCGTTTCCATGTGCTGCTCTGGTTCGCCAGAAGCGGCTTTGTCATGCTGGCCACATGACCTGGAAGCTATACGCCGGCTCCCTCGGCCAATAATGCGAGATGAGTGCGCAACCCCAGAGTCGGTCACGACTGGACCTAATGGTCAGGGGTCCCTTTACCTTTACCTATTCAATTTATATACCCCCCGCCCTTTCTCAAAAGATGCCAGTGCGTTGCACAACATTAAAAACGCATTACAGAACATCAATAATAAAAATGATACTGACAGGAAGACAGATACTAAAATAATAACACACCTCTGTCCCACACTTTCAGAGGCCACAGATGATTTAACGGCCATAGGCCTGGGGAAAGAGGAATGTTTTTGCCTGGTGCCTAAAAAGACATGTAACAATGGCACCAGGCGAGCTTCTCTGGGGAGAGCATGCTGTAAAGGCATGCAAGACAGGGATGGTTTCTGCTAAAGGTAAAAGGTAAAGGACCCCTGGACGGTTAAGTCCAGTCAACGGCAACTATGGGGTTGCGGTGCTCATCTTGCTTTCAGGCCGAGGGAGCCGGCGTTTGTCCACAGACAGTTTTCCAGGTCATGTGGCCAGCAGGACTAAACAGCTACTGGTGCACAGAGGACTGTGACTGTTTCGAACCGCCAACCTTCCGATCAACAAGTCCAAGAGGCTCCGTGGTTTAGACCACAGCGCCACCCACGTCTTCAACTCTTAGGGAGTTCCATACTGCAGGGTCTGCGTCACTCAAGTCACGATCCCTAGTGACGGCCAAGTGACCCTCGGGGCGTGTGGGGAACCCCACATCCCCTGCTCTGCTCTGCTGGCTCATCAGCAGAATAAAATGTTGCTAGCCCCCTGTTCCTGTGAGCACCTTGGCTAATGGAGGCTTCTGAACCAGACAGTGGGGCAGCCCCACAAAAAGCCCGTTACAGCAATCAAGCCTTGAGGTTACTAAGGCACGAGCCACTGTGCTGTTTTAAAGGTGCATTCTATATTTGACCTCCTTCAATTATGTTTTATTTTGACATCTTTTAAGACAGTATTTTAAGTTTCCTGTTAGTTACGGTGCTTTGAATGTATACAGTGGTACCTTGGTTTTCGATTGTCTCAGAAACCAAACGCTTTGGGTTTCAAACACCCGGGTTTCGAAAACCCGGAAGGAAATGCTTCCGTTTTCGAATGCACCTCGGAAGTTGAACGGCTTCTGCTGCATTTCTTTCAATTTTCTCCATTTATTTAAGACTGCCCTTTGCGTCTCGGTTCTTGAATGTTTCAGAAGTCGAACGGTCTTCCGGAACAGATTACGTTTGACAACCGAGGTACCACTGTATTCTATATTCCATAGCCATCGTTGTTAGCAGCTATTGGCAAAACTGTATCAGGAATTTTCTATTAAAGCAGGGGTGAGGAACCTCAGGCCTAAGGGGTCAAAGGCAGCCCCCACCGGCTTCTGTCTGACCCTTGATCCCTCCCTCACCGACGCTGCTCCATTCCAGGTGTTTTTGCCTGGCTGGAATGTGTACTTGAACTCTCTGATAATGCCTCTCATTAGAATAATAGAATCATAAAGTTGGAAGAGACCACAAGGGCCATCCAGTCCAACCCCTGCCAAGCAGGAAACACCATCAAAGCATTCCTGACATATGGCCTTCAAGCCTCCACTTAAAGACCTCCAAAGAAGGAGACTCCACCACACTCCTTGGCAGCAAGTTCCACTGTTGAACAGCTCTTACTGTCAGGAAGTTCTTCCTAATGTTTAGGTGGAATCTTCTTTCTTGTACAGTAGTTTGAATCCATTGTTCTGTGTCCGCTTCTCTGGAGGACTCATTGTCTTGATGGAGGATGCAGGGGGGGGGCACAGTGTGTATATAGACAAAGGCTCACTTTAAAAAATGTAAAATCTGCTTTAATTGTCCCTGCTGACCAATGAATGGCATGTGGTCCTCTGAAGACAGCCTGGAAGGGAATGCAACCTTTGCAGTGGAAAAAAGGCTCCCCACCCACCTTTTGAAAACCATCCAAGATAGAAGCAGAGCCCACCTGCAAGGCATTGTAATCTGCCAGCCAGGTGTTGCAAATGAAGGCAAGGTGGGGGGTGTTCTCTAGCCGGCTTGATTGTGCATCTCTGTCTGGAAACTGCGAGATCTTGCTGGCGACAATCCTGGGTGTTTAGGAAGCTGGTGGGATGGGAGTTTGTTTTCAAGTGCTCTGAAAAGAACTGCCCCTTCTTTTTCTCCCACCCTCCACCCAGAATGTTAAAAAAGGGAAGCTGAGTCAATTGAACTATCTTTTCACACAACAGGGAAGACTGGAATCGATTTGGCTACAGCTATGCATAAGACTATGGACCCAGGTGGCGCTGTGGGCTAAACCACTGAGCCTAGGGCTTGCTGATCAGAAGGTTGGCGGTTCGAATCCCTGTGACGGGGTGAGCTCCCGTTGCTTGGTCCCAGCTCCTGCCAACCTAGCAGTTCGAAAACACATCAAAATGCAAGTAGATAAATAGGAACCGCTACAGCGGGAAGGTAAACGGTGTTTCCATGTGCTGCTCTGGTTTGCCAGAAGCGGCTTTGTCATGCTGGCCACATGACCTGGAAGCTATACGATGGCTCCCTCGGCCAATAATGCGAGATGAGCGTGCAACCCCAGAGTCGGTCACGACTGGACCTAATGGTCAGGGGTCCCTTTACCTTTTTATGCATAAGACTGGGTTCTACGAGCCCTGTTTAAAATAAAACCACATTATCTTTGCACATACCGTTTTTAACCAATTTAATCTTTATTGACAGTTGTGCCCTTGTTGTGGTATTCACACTCCACAGAGGTCCATCAGGTTCATACTATTGCTTTTCAGAAAGATGGAGATGCACTGATTTGGACAAGCTCTTGCCAAACAGGGTTGCTTCCAGACTCTCACTATTTTCAGTTGGGGTTCAGCCACATACAGTACTGGAAATGTCAGGTTACGCAATTACAGTTGATAAGGCAGTCTTGTGAAACAAACCCACTCCTCAAAAGATTGGACTTTTTGCGATAGGTAAAGTTCTGCGGAAAATGTACTGGAATGGACTTGCAAAATAACCTCACCTCCCTGAGTGCATGCTCATTAAATAAGCCAACGTTGGCTAATCTCCCTGCAAACAAATCAGAATGAATACATGCTGCTAAGGAGGGACTGATTTGAGTTTATCTCTTAGGTTTCTTACACATTATTCATTTAAAGCAGATTAAAAGTACATTTCCCCCCCCCTCAAATTTTTTTTTAGGGGTACCTGGAAATTGCAACTCTGTGAGAGGTGAACTAGTGCCCAGGATTCTTTGAGCTTTGAAACTGCTTTAAAAGTAAAAGCAAGTGCACAACCATAGTTTTCTTTTTTTAACTGCACTTGTTGCAATTTTATTATTTAGATCCCTTTGTCTCTCAAGTGTCAACTTAAAATAATTTTCTCCATATGCAGACATAGTAAGGGCTTGTTTGCATGCACATTATGAAACATGGACTTCTTTCTCCTCCTAGCCGTTTTTAATGGATAATTTTCATATCCTTGTCATAAAAACAGGTACAGCCTTTCTTTAGCAACAAGGGCACAGAGCAGAGCCAGGATTTACCTCTGTATCCTTGAATAGCTGAATGTTCCTGTGAGATTGAGAATAAATTAGCAAATTGAAATAGCACCGACATTGTGCGAGAGTGAGAGTTAACACCTGTTAAAATAAAGAGGGCTGTTCACACTCCGATCTCAGTTTTATGTCACTGTTAGTTTCCTTCATGGATTTCTACACATTCACCCCCGGGTTTGCACAACTAAGCAAACTGGGGACTTTCAAGGATGCAGTGTTCACACAGGGAAACGAATGTATACCAGCAAGAGTACAGATCACATGGATGTCTATTTTGCTGCAATTTCACACAAAGGTCTTCAGCACAATCAAACACAGAGGCTTTTTTCAGTCCCCCCCTCCAAAAAAAAGAAAGAACCACTGAGGTGCTTGCCACAAAAAGCACCTTAAAGACTAACAGACAGTAGCTTTTGTGGATCAGAGCCCACTTCCATCAGTACTTTGTTACTGAACCCTTTATTATGAGCCAAAGGGAGTGTTTGTTCCATTGTATGGACAAATTATCTTTTTCTTAGGGCTAATTCAGATTCTGTTTTGCCTCTTTGCAATGTCCCTTAGGGTTTTTTTATTTAAAAAAGAGTATTTTCTTCATCACTGAATAATCATTGCTGCCCTTCATAAATATGGGATTTGGGGACAGTGTTTCTGCGTCAAACTGATTCATATAAAACTGTAGCCAACTAACATTTACTTAGACTTGACCTATTGAAATTAGTGAATCTAAAATCGTCATGTCCATTAATTCCACTGGGTCTATTGTGAGTGTGATAATGCTGGATACAACCAAATATTCTTTAATTGCTTAGTTTTATTTTATTTTTTTACACTTGCCTGAGGTGATGTACTTACTGAATGGAAACACAACAAAATAATTATGTCGCTCTTCCTAAAACATTAAAATGCTATAAGAAGTGGGGGTGGGGAGCCATCTAAGATGCAGCAGCTTCAATTCTCTTCAAAATTTGCATGGAATAGTCAACTATGTTAGCTGGCCTTCCTGGGGCATCATGACTGAAAAAAATCCTTCAAAGTTTAAAGCTCTCTAGCTGTAATGATCTCAATTACCGGTCAAAGGGGCTGATGGCTAGAGATGGCTCAAGCCCATCCATATTTTTGTGTAAAATTGAATACAGTACCATCTGTGTACTAAACCAGCAGAACAAGGCTACAATACCAGGTATTTTGGGAATGGCTGTCAAGTCTGTCATGAAGACCATGACTTGGATTATGTTTCCAAATGCCAGGATTCTGCCCAAACTCATTTGTCACTGAGTAATCCCATTCAAAGCACACTGTGGGGCTGTGGGTGGAATTCCAAGATGAGTTTTAGAGAACGTGGCTTCTCCTCCTAAAATGTGATGATTGGTAGCCAACTCTTGCAGCCTGCTCCCCAAAAGGCAGAGCTCTCTCCTCCTGGAGATTAGCCAGAGCCTAAGCATGTTTCAGGAGCACTGCAAGACCCATTTATTGAAGAGCTGCTTTTAAGGGCTGGCAGTGGTAGAGTTTTACTGTATCGTTTTATTCGGATGCTTCTTTATGTTGTTTAGATCACATTGCCAATCTCAAACCTTTTGAGTAAGCCAGGCTACATCTACACACACACAGTTCAGATACATCGCATGTGTAAAAGTCAGTGGTAAAACTTGTGTGCTTTGGCTAGAGACACCATCATGGTGATGGGTGTGGAATATATGTCACAAGGGGATGCGAGTCGGTGGGGTCCCAGGTTTCCCCCTCACAAAGGCGTCCCTAAGCACATGTCCTAACGGAAGCAAATGCACTGACGGGCGCCCTGGAGAACAGGGTCGGGGGCGAGGGACTCTTCAGCCCCCGCTCAGATTCCGTCCCAGCTCTTTTTGTCAGTTTACTTTGTCCTATAAAACTTAACAGGATCTACTCTGAGCCGCTTCTACTGCTTCCACCTCCTCCTGGTTCCCCTCTCTCAATTATGCTACAGTGCTGCAGGGATGTTGGGAACAGCCTTTGTATCTACATATGCACAAACACAGCGCGCGAGAGATGGCTGCCTCCTTTCTTTCTTCCTCTCTCCATCCCTTTCCTCCTCCTCTTCTCCATAGTTCCCTGCTAGAGCCACGCTGCTTTTGGAAGACTACGCAGCACGCGGCCTGCAGGGGGTACCTCGCCGCTCTTTCGCTGGGCGACGCTCTAGCCAACGCCCCCGGCTCGCTTCCAATGGCCCCCTCTCTATGGTCGGCATTGCAACGTCCGCTGGAGAAAAGACGCGCTGGCCGGAGCATCTCTGTCGTTCCAGCGCGGAAGAGGTCTGCACGGGGGAGGAGAGGGGAGGGCTCTTATCGTTTCCGGGTCAAGGCGGGGTTGAAATCGCCCCGCTCTCCAGCTCCCCCTCCCAGACCCGCCGAGGCCGCCGCCGCAAGAGCAGCTGCCGCAGCCCCTTCCCGCTGCCCTTGCCCTCCTCCCGCCGCCGCCATCCCGCCCGCCCGCCCCGGCTCTCTCCTCCTCCCCTCCCCCCGTCCCGCTCCCTCCGCCCGCCCCGGAGACCCGCGCACCACCCGCCCTCCCTCCTCCCGCTCCCCCCGTCCCGTCCCCTTCCCCTCCTCCGCCCCAGCGAGGGAGCGAACGAACGCGTGAGCGGCCGGGCCCAGCCACCCCGCCAGGTAAGGGCTTCCCACCGCCCCTCGGAAAGTACTCTTTTTTTTTTCCTCCCCCCTACTTCCGAATCCCCGGCCTCGAGTAGCTGCACTCTTCCGCCGACCCTGCGCCTCGAGCCGGGCCGGGTCGCTACGCGAGCCCGAGGATGCGCTTGCGGCCTACTGCGGCCGGGTCCCACCCGAGTGCGTGTGAAGCGCCTGGAGTCGGTGGGTGGGGGGAGGGGTGGCGCTGTTGCTGCCATTTGCGTATCGGGGAGGAGCGGGCCCCGCGTGGAACGCGGCCGCGGGGGGGGGGCGCAGTGGACTGGATGGCTGCGTGCGTGTGTATGTATGTAGTTGGGGGGGGGCGCTCTTGCTGCGTCACATCGAGCGGGATGTGGGCCCAGGCCTCTTGCGCGCGAGGGAGAGTGATGGCGGGGGGAGGAGGAGAGGGGCGGAGATTGCTCTTTGAGCGCGGGGGGGGGGAAGGAGAAGGAGGAGGTTGACGCTAACGCGGCCGGCTGTGAGTAAGAGAATGGAGGAGGCCTGGCTCGCGGGCCCAAGCGCAAGACCGGCGGCGGCCTTAGCAGCAGCAGCAGCAGCGGGCGGGCAGATCTCATGCCGGAGCGGGTGGGAAGCGGAGGGGTGGGGAAGAGAAAACAGGACAGTTGCGTCGTGTTATTTAAAAACGCGTCCCGCCAGCTATACAGCGCCCCCTTCTTATTTTTCCCCGTTCTCTCCCTTCAATTCTTTTTAGGCAGCTCTTCTACACTGGCGGAAAGTCATTTTGAGAACTTTATAGCGCAGCTTTAATAATAATAATAAAGTATAAAAATTAAAATAGAGCCCTGTTTCTTTTAAACTGCCCGGTGGAATGAGATATTTTTTTTTTAAAGTAGTTTTAGTATGAGGATGTGGGATCTGTTTAATTTGCCCGTTCCCCTCACCCTCGAGTTTGAAATAGGTTTGATTCTAGGTGGTGCATTGCTCGTTAGAGTGGGCAGCTTTAGGGTGGGAGATTGTTTGAGACCTTGGGGAAGGTAAAATACTGTAAATAGGAACTTCACTGGTAACTTAAAGAAAAATTGTAACTTTAGGCTTCCGGTGGCTGGAGGATTGGCCTGTGTGGCTTCTTTATAAAACCAAAATCTGTTTAGGGTTGACAACCTTCCTTTCCATACATTTTAACTTTAAATCGATGGCATGGTTTAAGGTGTTATTGTAGGTTGTAATCCCAGTAAATAAATTTATTGAATATTGGATGTTAAATAGATTAGTTGAGATAAATAAGAATTCAGTGTTTACATTGTTAAAAGATAGGTACAGTACCAACTTGTGCAATGTTGCAGAAACAGCAAACTATTGGTGACTTTTAAGAGCTGTCTTTTATTTGGATTTTTGCTTTTTGATCTTAGACTAGTGTTAATATTATTTTCTTAACCTGATTCATAGTTTTCAGCTTTGTTTGCTGTTATTTTTTTCTTCATATATATGAAAGAAAATGACTTTCATATATATGACTTTCACTTGCTTTGAAAATGACTTCATGTTCTCTAGTTAGTCAATTATCCCTAAGCCTACAGTACTTAAAAGGTGACTTCCTGTCACTGTTCAGTAGTATGGAAAAAACACTGCTCATGCTTAAAAGTTGTTACTTTACAGGGTTAAAGTTAAGTTTTGTGGCATGGGTTCTTGTTACTTATTGTTAACAAAAAGAACCATGAAGTTCAGCAGCAGGCATACATCTTGTCAGATATAGACAGATTTTTTAAAATAATAATACAGTAGTGCAGATGAAGCTGTGAAAGTGACTGGGAAGTGCTTCTGCTGAAGCTATTTGTAGTTTGCTGAGCAATGGAACTGGAAACTGAAAGTGACAATTGATCTCTATCGCCTCCTAGCAAAGGAAGGAGGAGGTCAAGTTGTTCAAGGGGATATGTCTGTTCTGTGCCATGAGTGTTCAGGGGATCGTCTTTAACCAGTAGTCTCCAATGGGCATTAACACATTTGGCTACTAAGTACTACCTGACCATTTTGTGAATAAATACATAGGAGGTGTAAACTTCGGCGCATCAACTGATTAGTGACAGTAAGCACATGCAAATCTGTGGCTTTGACAACTTGTCGGTGACAGTCAACTGGGCCTATTGCTCAGATTAAATCTTCTGCAAAATACTGTACATGTAATGCTGAGGCCTGTACAGTGTGGAGAAGAGAACAAATACAAATACAGGACATCAGTGTTCAGATGCTGCCAGAAAACAGTATTGATGAGTTAATTATTGTGTGGCGACAGTACATACAAGATAATCTTCTTATTTTATAGGTTGATTTTCCTTCCAGCGACCAAAGATTTGACCACTTTCAAGCCTGACTTAACTGAATACAGCTCAAGATGGACACTGGTGTTATCGAAGGAGGTTTAAATGTCACACTTACTATTCGCCTACTTATGCATGGGAAGGTACTTGCTTTTCTTCATCTTGGTTGCGTCAGACTGAAACTAGGTCACAGTAAATGCCTTGGAAAACCCAGTTGTCTGATCAAATTAAAACATCAGTTTGCTCTTGGCGTACCATGTTCTTTGTAGTAGAGCGCTCTGTTAACCCCAGTGGAGAATATAATATTGTAATAAGTTGGTTGGGTGTGTCTTGGAAAAACAACCAAGTTGCCTCCTTAAAATATAATTAATTAGAGATTTACAATATTTTGCTCAATCATATATAAAGCTGCCCTAAGCACCATCTAGTGGGGATGCTACATTCAACTTTTAAATGTCAAAGTTTGCACTGTTATGCAGATGAAGGCTTGTTTGTAGAGGGTGGGTATAAGCAGAATATGGTGTATACACTGAAGGGTGGGCTTATATTGGACTGTCAGAATGATTGAGAACTACATCTTTCTTATGTTTGCTGTTTCAGGAGGTTGGAAGCATCATTGGGAAGGTGAGTGGTCTAGTGTAATTATTATATTCTTTCCTTAATTCAGATTAGTGACACTAATAACCAGTTTCTCTTTTTTTCTGTGTGTTTGTAGAAAGGAGAATCTGTAAAGAAGATGCGTGAGGAGGTAGGTTCTTGGGGATAAGAGGAGTGAAAACAAATCAAGAGAAAGTTTCATATGGCAGTAAGGGGCTCCCCACCTGGTAGAAGTGGGGAGGCAATTTTCCTGAGGCAATACCAGTCAGTTTGAAAGATAAGATGTTATTCATGCCCAGTATCACCTTGGAACATATCAATTTATGACTTCCTAAAAAAACCAACCAGTCTTGATGGTAAGGAGTGGTAGCTATTTGTATCTCAACTTCTGAAAGCTGTGTTTGTCAGTATCTCTGCTAGGCACTTCTTTCTGATCTGCCTAATGCACTAAAACCTGCAGTCTTATGCTTTCCATGTTTATTTGGAGTAAGTCACAGTAAATTCATTGAGCCTTAATTCCAAAATTAAGTGTGCATAGAATGGCTGTCTTACTAGAAAGTCAAACGGGTGGGGGGAAGAGACAGAATTGGAAAGGGGAGTCTCCTTTGACCTGCCTTGTAGATGACCCTTGGGATCCCCTCTAACTCTAATGAGTCTATAACTCTGTTCCCCTCCCCCCCTTCTTTTAGAGTGGTGCTCGCATTAACATCTCAGAAGGGAACTGCCCAGAACGGATTATCACTCTTGCTGGACCCACTAATGCAATTTTCAAAGCATTTGCTATGATCATTGACAAACTGGAAGAGGTATGTGACACCCCCCCCTTTTTGATGGTCTGGCTGAGAGAAACACTTTACACTCCTCCTGAAGCAACACAGGAATAATGTGTGTTTCATCTGCTGATGTGTTGGAGGTGGTGATGTGGACCCATCGTTTCTGGCAGTATTGAATGTGGTTACCATCTTTACTACAAACACAATGAGAAATACAAATGGGCTTTATTTACTCATACACCACATTTTTGGGAACATGGAATTTCAATTACACACAGTGGACTCTAGGACTCCCTTGAGTAGAAAATTTTGGAGCACGGGGATTAATCTTGATATTCGGTAGTATAGCAATGGAATGGCTTTCTGATTAAAACAATTTGATCATTGCTCAAGAATATAGAGAACTGCATATCTAAAAGCATTTCTCCATGTTCTGCAAACTAGTTCACTTTTTATGTTGCTCAGTTGCAAGTTTACTGCCAAATTCGGACTGGTACAATGTTCCAAATTGCAATTGGTTTTCAGTTGCCATTCAAATTAGCTTGGTGAAGTCATCATTTTACTTAGGATCTTATATTCTTTGCAAAGTTCATTTGCCCTGCTGTTTCATTAGAACACTATAGTTTGAAGCATAAGATTGACTTTCTGGCAAGCTAAAATAGTAAGTCTAGCAAGATGCGAAGGTTCTTCTCTAGTGATACCTCTTAAAGCAAAATGCCTATTCACTTAACTGCAGCTGTATGATTTGTGGTAAGCTGTGCCTCTTTAAACTTTTGAAATTCAGTGCCTGAGCATTAGCAGAATGTCAGTAACCCGAGAACACTTTTTGCTCCCCTACCGCCCCCACAAGGTTTGAGCTTCTGTCCT
Organism: Zootoca vivipara; assembly: GCF_963506605.1. Taxonomy (NCBI): domain Eukaryota; kingdom Metazoa; phylum Chordata; class Lepidosauria; order Squamata; family Lacertidae; genus Zootoca; species Zootoca vivipara. The sequence goes on from NC_083277.1 coordinate 112,292,346, forward strand.
TGACTTGTGAAAGGTGGTGTCTTATTGCTCCTGGCATGGAGATTTGCAGCTATTGAGTTTAGATGCTTAGGCTGTGCTGTTTGTAAGGCTTACATCATAGCCAATGTATGAAAGATACTGAATATAAGCTCTGGCACTAACAGAAGGTTTTTGTTTCTTGGGTGCCAGGCCTTCATGAATGATGTGCAGGCTTGGCTCTACTGAACCAGTTTAGAGTTGACATCTGGCTGCAGCGATTCCCCCCCCCCCACTATCTTACAGTGTAGATCAGGCATCCCCAAACTTCGGCCCTCCAGATGTTTTGGACTACAATTCCCATCTTCCCCGACCACTGGTCCTGTTGGCTAGGGATCATGGGAGTTGTAGGCCAAAACATCTGGAGGGCCACAGTGTGGGGATGCCTGGTGTAGATGGACAGCTTCTGCGATGCAGAGATTATCTACTCTGTATTTTTGCTGGATAGGAACTTACTTCTAGATGCCTGCTATATTCTTGTTTCATGCTGTAAGAGAAATCTCTGGAAAAGTACATGGAGGAGTTAATTAGCTAGCCCAAGGGCACCATAAAGTATATCTCCTTATTAAGAATATAACTAAGCTTAAGAAAATTGTACATGTTCCAGTTCATGCTCCCAAGGTGGCTTATTAACAATTAATGACCATGCTTTTTGCATTCTACTCATACTCCATCAAGGAGTTTATGGTGCAGGAGAATTGAGTCATCAGGATATTGTGGAAGAACAAGGTGAATTAAGCAGCTTAGCCATATTTTAAAAATTGTATCAATACAGCTTCTGGCTGTGACTATATGAGAACAGTTTCCTAAGCAGAAGCTGTTGTGAACCGGAGATTTCCAGTGTTTTGGGGCCTGTGGGCACACTTACAAACCGGATAAACTCTTGTGGGCACACTTGCAAACCGGATAAACTCTTGTGGGCACTGTATACACATCACAACCAAGCACACATTGTGACCTATTCTATAGGCTACAACAGAATACTTCTTTCAAGCCTAATTTTAATGGGGGGAGGGGACCTAGTGAGCAGCAGGGAAGGCTCCTGTTGGCATGTGCATTTACAGGCAGTATGTTGTGAACCCTGCTATAAACATAAGTGCTGCATAGATAACAAATTGATGGACTATACTGATGGAACAAATATTTAGACTCTTTGGTCCTCTATGAGTGTATGCATTGCCGGAACCTCACATTTTTTTGTATCTTGAGCATCTTCATTTTTTTGAAATTTTGATTACTGAAAAACTGAAAAGAATGGCTAATCTTAACCTCCCATTTGAAATTTTGATAGCTGAAGTTTGTTAACTTGTGTTTTCAGGACATCAGCAGCTCAATGACCAACAGCACGGCTTCTAGCAGGCCCCCCGTCACTCTGAGACTTGTGGTACCTGCCAGCCAATGTGGCTCTCTCATTGGGAAAGGAGGCTGCAAGATCAAGGAGATAAGAGAGGTGTGTACTTAGACTTGTGAAGTTCGCATGTGTTGCAAAATGCTACTCAGTCCCCTTCACCATGACCCCGCCCTGTGCCAAATGTATTGAGGTTGAATGCCACACATAGACTCTGCGTCATCCTGCTTAATACAGCTGCTTATATTTAGTGCTCATGAAACTGAGACGAAGAGCGGCTGGAGGCAAGTGCAGTGGAGTCAGGTGCTTTTTGTAAGTTTGTTTTCCCCTTTTGGTCTCCCGTCCTTTATCTCCAGGGTCAATTCATTGCCAGACCTTTAAAGAAGTTGAGTTCTATGCAAGGATGGCATCTGGGATTTGTATTGACCACATTGCCTAACTAATCAATCTCTTTCCATCCCCCTTTCCAAATTAAATCTTTTGGTGCTATGAATGCGAACACATTGGAGTGTTAATACCTCAGCTACTGTATCAGCATAAAATAACTATTAATATTCACTTTTGGGGGCCCATTTAGAGCCTTTCCTCCATGTATCTTGGTTGTGTAGTATTTCTCTCAATTTGAGTCTTGGGAGAGACCCCAGTTCCATTTGATTGAAAACCCTCATTTTAAAAACAAATGGGTGCATGGGTTGAAACATTTCAGAACAATAAATATGTCTACATGGCATATTAAGTGGTATAGGCCAGGTTAAAACTTTACGTAGCTGAATCCCCCAAAATACAAAAGTTACTCTCCAAAGCATTGGAGCAGGCTGCATTTTCAGCCCATCCACGAGTGTTTAGGGTGGATTATAATGAATTTTGATTTTTATTGCCCGTTTCTGTCTTGTGCAGCACTTTAAAAATGAGCTAGCCTAGAAATAGAGATTTCCTATTTGCTATCCATTTGCAGTTGGTTTCAATTGTCTTGACTACGTACTCTGGGCAGAATGCCATGTTGGCAAGCACTCGTACTTAATGTCAGCTGCAGGCCTACAGATACCAATTGCCAGTTCAGCATTGTGGCAATAGGTGAACTATTGTCTCCTAAAGTTTGGCCCTGGTCTCACAAACCTACACTAACCTTGTATCGATTATGGATATTGCTTCCTCTGTTCCCATCCTCCTCCGCTTAAGAGGAAAGAAGAAAGTTGCTTTTAGTTGGCTTTCCATCATGAAGCCTCTTCCATTACTGTAGTTCATTTCCTGCCTCAACCAAGGGTGCATGCCTCTCTCTTCTGGATAATTCCCCCCCCAGGCTTTATTTTCAGATTCGTTCCATGCTTATATTTTCCTTTATCTAAAGCTCCTAACTACTACTACTATCTTTTCCCCACCTTTGTGGACTAGAAAGTAAGTACGTAGTGATAGGACTTGTGGGATTCTGTCCCTGTGGCTGTCATACAGGATTGAATGATAAGTCCAGTCTTCAGTAGCAATGGTGCCTGCAAAACCTTGTCTTCACCTCCTAGTTTATTTATGCAGCTTTGAGAGCAATAAATTTGTCCTCGTGAAAGCTGACTTCAGAGGCTTGTTAAGAAAACTGGATAGTATGCTGCAACAGATCTTGTGATTTCTGTAATGCACTAACTTCTCATGACTAGTTCTAAATCACTTTGGAGAAGATGCTAAGTTATTGCTACTTGTATATCTAATAAATCAGCTGTCCTTCTGTGAGGCCACTAAACATGAGGCTGAAAACCTGACTTGGTATTTTTAATCTTAAGAGCACGGGGGCACAGGTCCAGGTGGCTGGAGACATGTTGCCCAACTCAACTGAGAGAGCGATCACCATTGCTGGGATTCCACAGTCCATCATTGAGTGCGTCAAACAGATCTGTGTGGTCATGCTGGAGGTGAGTAATGGTGGAGGGACCTGATTTATTTAAGGTACTAGATTAAAATGAGTAAATGTGCACACAATGCACAAATGAATGAGAGAGGCTACAGAGGGATTGTTGCTAAAAGCTTTTGAGACAAGCAAAAGGAGCATTGTCACTGGATTGTGGCCAGCTGCTTTCTAGATTTGGAACAGTTGCTACAGAATTCTTATACTGGCAGCTGCCTCTCCATAGTGGTGGTGTAGTTTTGGTTTTAAGTGATATGAAGGTCACTGGATATTTTCAAAGAAACCATTGGTTCTTAGTGGGTTCATGTCCACAGTGATTCCTGGAAGAGAACCATGAGAGCCAAGTCAGTATAAAATCAGTTTAGGCTGCATGAAAGCAACACCTGCAGTAAAACTGAAGGTGCACTTGGAGGTATTAATCCTTATTATAATATGAGCAGCTTTCAAAAAGCAAAGGATTGGTGAAACATGAACTCAGATTGGTGATTACTTGATGTAACAAATAATTGCAGTCTGATTCAACCCGAGGCCCTGCAAAGTGGTCTTGTGCATGTCCCTCCTTTTGTTGTAGTGGCTTGATCTGCTCACTTGCCCATAACACCTTGACAAAGCCTGCCTTTTATGTCTAGAACCACAGATGTGAGAAAATTGTGAAGAAATCTAAATCAGTGCTTTGTGTCTCGGATTTTGATGACACTACTGCAGGCATCCCCAAATTGCGGCCCTCCAGATGTTTTGGCCTACAACTCCCATGATCCCTAGCTAACAGGACTAGTGGTCGGGGAAGATGGGAATTGTAGACCAAAACATCTGGAGGGCCGAAGTTTGGGGATGCCTGCACTACTGCCTCCACAACAGTGCTAATCAAATGAGGAATTGTAGAAGACTGAAGTGGGTAGCTCATTAGTTCAGACAGCTAATAAACTGACCCATATAGCTTTGTGACAGATGCTAAAACAGTGTCTTGTAACCAGAATCTCTATAATTAACCTTGTTTTTACTCTTCCTTTTTTATAATTTAGTCTCCCCCAAAGGGTGTCACCATCCCCTACCGACCCAAGCCATCCAGTTCTCCTGTCATCTTTGCAGGCGGTCAGGTAAGGACATTCCTCTTGTTGGGCATGGGTTGGGGGTAATAATATAGTAGCCTACCAAGCTTCAACACTGCCAGCACACATCAAATCACTCTGCATGCTTTTATCACCTGTGCTGCCCATCTGGCCAGCATAGTGCTACCTCTGCTGCTTTGGTTTTGTTCTTTGGAGGCTGCTTTCAAATGTTCAACGGGCTCTGAGGTCCTTTGGGAATTGTAGTCAGCAGTGTGGGTTGGGGGAGTTAGCTGGAATTTGAGACCACAAGTAAGCCCACATTTTTTCCTGGCCTTCAATTTAAGACATTGTTCAAATTTAGTGGCTGATTGCAGTAGGCTTTGAATTATTCTGAACAGTTGTTCTAAAGCAGCAGGGGCTGAATAACGAGGAGGACAGGTGTTGGGAGAACTGGAACCCAGAGGATTGGGAATGTGAGGTGGAGATATGGCTGATAATCCTATGATACTGAATCCAAAATCCAGAACATTCTGGAATTACTTCCTTTTCCTAGATAATGACTTAAGGATGATTTAAATGTTAACTACAGTTTGGGGAGGACACATTAAAGAGAAGCCAAATAATACTGTATTTGACTCGCTTCCCAATGCTTACTACGTAATTGCTTCCAGTACACAGAAAGGTTGGGTACAGATGTGTTAAATTTTTTGGTAAAACAGAGCATTGCTGTGGCCATTGCAGGATGGGACTTCAGTCTCTCAGCTTGCTGGAATCCTGTTACCGTTACCATGGATTTCATTGAAACATGTTTGCTTGAGTGGGCTGTGCGAGTTCAGATAGATCATACAAGGCATTTTAAAGTTGTAGCTGGACTTGCAGATACTTGCAACTGTTTTAGGCAGATAGATCTCATGTGAGGTTGAGGCATGAGGGTTTGAGAAGCTAAAGCCTCTCAGAACTTCATGCCCAGAAAAGACTTCTGCATAAGTATGTGGAGTGGAGTTGGAACACTCTGGGGACTTTTTCATTGGACTGCTTTTGAGCACAGTGCCTCAATGCCCACCTGTATTTTTTTTTATTTTTTTAAAAGAAGGCTATACCAACAGTGCAGAAGCTTCAAAGTGAGTTTGGTGGGGTGAACTAAGCAAATATTTGCAAGCCTGTCTAAGAGCCTTTTTGGCTAATGGGTGGGGTATAAATGCTGTAAATGCTGGCTGTGAAAGTGAGAAATGGCAGAGCAGGGTGTTAATGGATAGTTTTAGTCAGTAATAGAAATTTAGAGGCAGCACCTGGACAGGTCTGGCTGTGGTTCACCCAGTGCTTATACATTCACATGCCACTTATATCGGGCTATCGGGCTGATACCTCTTGCTGGGGGAAAGGTGCTGTCGTGCTCTTGTTCTTGCCTCAATCCCTTCCCTTTTCTTTCCTGCCCCATTCATATTACCTACCCTCCCAGAGGCTCTTGACAGCTTGCTAGGCAGTTAATTGGCAGTGGAAAGGCACATGGGAGGTTACTGAAGATACAGTGGCAGAACCTCACTTGCATCCTGAGGTTGGTATTGTGGCAGGTTAGTCCTGTTATGCCTTTAGAGAGCAAGACTCCTTTTGCCTGCGCAGGCCCCCCTGCCCCTGAAGGTGCCGGCAGTTGGGAAATCTCGCATTGTCTGGTGCTACTGATGTGACATGAGTTGGAGTAAGCCAGCGTCTGTCTTTAGTACAGGTTAGCCCTTGATCAGAGTAAGTTTTATATGACTTTGGTGTTGGCGAAAGGTTTTGGATTGACAGCCCTGGAGACTGAAGTCCTCTATTTATCCACAGGACAGGTACAGCAGCGGCAGTGCAAGCTACCCCCACACCGCCCCATCAATGTGCCTCAACTCTGACCTGGAGGGACCACCTCAAGAGGTGAGAGGGGAGTTCAGTCTCCATGGCCCATTCAATCCTTGGCCTCTTTGAGACTGCCAACAAGGGTGGCAAGACTGGTGGTGGCGGCTTGTGCTGTGAACTCCTGTTCATTGGGAACTGGATTAAGGCCACCAAACACTACCTGGCAGGCCAGTAGTCAGCCCTGCAGGTGGTAGCTGCTTCGTCAGTTCCAACCTGGGCTGCACTCCCCCCCCCCCCCCGCCCCTGGCCTGCAGGTGAGAGACTTGTGCCCTCAAAGCCTCACTTAGTGTTAAGCAAGTCCCCATGCAGTGACAGTGAGTGCCTTGCTGGGTCACTTCAGTAGGGTAATCCCCAGAACCATCATGTTTGGCTGCTGCTCTCTCCCTATTCTTCCAGATGCATTTCTGCCACCCAGCACCTGACTGTAGATTGTCCACTGCAGGTTCCTAGGCGTGTGGATATTGATGGGGTTACTTAGTGGGGTGGGGATGAACACCCAGCTGGTTCCTCTTAGCTTTAAAAGCAGTTGGAGGCATAGGAGGTCTGGTTTGGAGTATGCCTAGGGCAGGAGGGCTTGTAGCACTGTCCAATCCTCCACTACACAACAAATCTTCACCAACAACCAGCTAATACTATAATCCTTTTTGTGGTGGGGACCAGTTTCCCTTCTCACACTACGCACACTAGCAAATTCAAGCAGCCCCCTTAAGAGAACTGCCTGCCTTCAGGCTCCCCACCAACAATTCTCCCCCCTCAGCTCTCTGGCTTCCTGGCTAGTTGAAATCTGTCTGTCACTGGGTGGCTGTCCAATGGTTTTTAATAGGACTGTTTTCCTCCTTTTTGTAGGCCTATACCATTCAAGGACAGTATGCCATTCCACAGCCAGATGTAAGTTTTGTTTACACTTCTTGTCTTGAAATCACCCCACTTCTCCCTTCAAAATTTCTCCATGCTTTCTCAACAAGCAGCTTTAGAAGTCTGTTTTGATTTGAAGCCGAAATCTGACCAAAAACGATCCTCAAATTTTGTTCAGCACTTCTTTGTGTAGCCAATCTTAATCTGTCCTTTTTCTGCCGGCCTGTGACACACTTGCACAGCAAAGCTTGGTACACTTTCCCAAGCTTCAGTTCCCCTCTTCCCTCCCAATTTGATGCAAAGCCCCCCAAACAAACAAAACAAAACTCCATGGTATACTGTCATTGTGGTTCGTGGTACAGGGCATAGGGCATCTTGGTGTAGTGCACTTCACCGTGGTGGTGGAGGAGAGGCTGGCCTCAGACTTCTGCTTTGCTTTTGTCTCCAAACATGATACTCTGCATCATGTATAGTCACTGTGCAGGTGTGGCTAGGAGGTGGTGGGGCTTTTGCTTGGGGTGCCTTTCTTTGGCACGCTTTCTTCTAATAAAGCCATTAGCTATCTTTGCTTGATGGAAAAGGATGTTTTTTCCTTCTTTACCAAAACCTTCTGGTATTTGAGCTAGATGCAGCACTTGCAGCTTCTCATTGAAAGATACATAGGAATTTGATCTCTGCTCATAGCATGTTTAGAACAGGCAAGGGTGGGGCTGGGGTATGTAGATGTAGGGGAGAGAGCTAGAAAACTGCACTGTTTAATACTGGGGAGAGCATCTGACTCCATTCTGGTCACTCCTCATGATACACCTCTACCCTCCAAATGCTTGACAGAGTCTTGCATGGTGTAGTCCCAAGCACCACTGCAAACCAGCCTCTGTGTTACTTTGCCTGTTCGTGCTTGTCTCCTAGTGTTCGTCACAATTCACTGCAGATGCCTTCTGTTGAGCCAGGGGACTCTTGAGATGGGTGTTGGCCTCACGCCCCCATGGTGCTTTCCTTCTGTCTGCACCCATCTCTGCTCAGGGAAGCGCTTGCACCTTAACCCAGTTTTCCCTCTCCCAAACTCCTGCCCCAAGGGGCAGCACCTCATGCTCAGCTTGCAGTGTCTGTTTTCCTTTAAATTGTATGCTAAGCAAGTAAGCCTCCAAATTTCCTAACATCAGTCTTTCTCTCTTCCTTTCTAGCTGACCAAGCTGCACCAGTTGGCAATGCAACAGTCACACTTTCCAATGTCTCATGGCAACACTGGATTCAGTGGTATGAAAACTCCTCCTTTCTTGTACAAGCTACCAGTCCAAGAGTCTTTCTTCACTTGGCCTTTAGTGCAGATGCTTGGCTTAAGCGCCATTATTTTTCTTACATATATATAAAACCACAGGTAACCATCTTGGGGTGAGGGTGGATTTCACTGCCCTGAAACGAGATCAGATTGCTATTAGGTAGAGTCTTCATGTTGCTTTCTTTCCCTCACCCTTTCAACAGCTTTGCCAGTTACCTCTTGCCTTCCAGCTGCTGCGATCCTGACACTAGTGCCAAATTGTGTAATAGTTTGTCTTGTGGCTGAAAGCCTGATAGGGCTTCAGCTAGGACCACCACACTTACTGTCCCTTGTATCTTGACAGGCGTTGAATCCAGCTCTCCAGATGTGAAAGGCTATTGGGGTAATGACTGAAAAAAAAAACTGTAGTTAACTCTATTGTGTGTTAATACTGGTGGGAGATTCTTTCCCAGGCAGCAAATTCTGCTAACCCATATAGTACAAAGGAACTGCAAAGTAGTGTTAGGTGCAAAGGCCAGGCTTATTAAACCTCCCTTCTCTTGCAAAGAAATCTAGCTGGAACCTGTTGGAGAGCAGGGCATAATACAATCAATGAAGTGTCTTATTTCTCATTTAGTAACCAATTTGCTTGTGAAGGTGGTAGGTCAACCACAAGTGTTTCTATAAACAGCTACACTGGGCCAATAAAACTAAAGGTTGGACCATGCTTTTTGTGGAATTACTCTTTCTCCATTTTGGTCAATGCAAAAGTATTCCTCCAATTCTTGCGATGTTTTTGAGGCAAGAAGAACATTGACATACAATAAGGCACAAATGGGAAGGTGAAAATGCATGTTTGTTTGGGGGCGGTCTGTCTTTGCTACAGCTTTGTAGGACTCTGTAAAAAGGTCATCCTGGTTCATTTGTTCTTTCTGTATTTGAACAGTCACTACTTCACCCCCATCCTGGCAAAATAAAAACCATTCTGTTGGTCCTTGCCTTAGAGCCAGTGGGTGGAGTTTATCATTGTGCTGTGGCATATATCACAGCAGGGCAATCATTGCAACTTTTAAGACAGAATGATCTCCCCTCTCCCCATGCATTGCTCTGGGAGTTATTCCCACCCCTCTGGCCAATTTCAGGGAATACTGAGGTATCCAGATGAGGGGGGAGAAGCCCCATTGCTCAAGGGGAATCCCTCGTGCATGGCTTGTGCTGATGGGGCTCGTTAGGTGAAACCTTCCAATTGATTTTAACCCTGGTGCTTAGGAAGAGGGGCTTGGATTTAACATCTTGCATCTCGCTCTTCTCCTGTTTGAGAACCTCTTCAGGTTAGCAGTTTTTCTTGCCGCAAATGCTAGCCTGACCGGTCTGGCCTCTGTTCATTGCCCACCCCCCCTCACAGTGCCTTGCATTAAAGTGGTCTCGATCTCTTTTGTGTCTCAGCAGGTTTGGATGCATCAGCTCAAACTACTTCTCATGAACTCACCATTCCAAATGATGTAAGTATTTTTCAGAGATGCAGAATTCTAGGAAAATGTGGCTTGCAGGTGGGACAGAGCTGCAACTTTCAGATGGGCCTGGGCTGCGGCGTTGCTTCCAAGAGTCCTGCAGCAGGGAGTTACAGCACTGTTCCTGTCCTACGCTCTGGAGAGCTGCCCTCCACGTGGAGGGACAGAGCAGAGTTCACAACACGGCTACAGATGGCAAGGAAAAGGCAATTGGACTGTAATACCATAATGGGGACACCCAGGCTACTGCCTCTTCTGTTTTGAAGGAAGCTCTTGGGTTAAGATTCCTGACTGTAACCTGAAATGAGAGAGAACTTTTGTACTTTCTCATTGCAGTCCTTCATAAGCACCTGCAACCTAGAACTTGGAAATGGGTTTGCGTACATGATCCTGTTTAAGGGTGTTGAAGAAGGAAATGGAGACAAGAGCTGGGCACAGATACTTCAGGGGCCAGAAGGGGAGAGGTAGTAGTAGCTGTGTTGAGTACTAAAGTACTGAGCTGTCTCCAGACACTGCAGGCATTCTTTTACCCTATAAGAATCGAAACAGGTGCAGGGATGCAGTAAGTGCAGCCCTTCACAAGGCACCATGTGGATTTTTGTGTGGTGAAATCCTGAGCATACAAATACATTGAAAACTGGGTGCAACCAAATCTGTAGCTGGCAGCAGTGCATGAGTCTCTTCATGCTCTTGGGGGTGCATTGCAGATGAGAACAATTGAGACAATACAATAGTCTGTTAGATTTTTGCAGCCAGTTTTATGGGGTGACTTCAGGCCACCACAGAGCTATCAACTGCTGAAGCTGGCCAGTCTGTTTGGCTAACCCAAGGCTTCTGAAGTAGCCCAACAAAGGCTAGAGTGCCTATTTGGACCTTGGTGCATTTGTGCTCTGCTCTGCAGTTTTACTTTATGGGTGGTTTATACCACCAAGCTTTGTTTACAAACAAGGTTTTAGGTTCTGTTCTCTGTGGGTAATACTGTTATGGCAGTCTGTAGAGCAGAAGGTAGTCTGGTAGTGCAGTGACTGCTGGGAGTCTTGTGAAGCATGTAAGATTTCGCTTTCTCTAAAAAGACTTCCATTTTAACAAAAGTGCATTTTATATATTTATTTGCAAGCCACCCTATACCCATAGATCACAACATAAAATTACAATATAAAAAACACAAAATACACAATAAGAACAAAACAAATCAATAATCCTTCCTCCCACAAGGGGAGTGTTTTCACCTGGGGCCCAAATGTGTATAATGTGTTTAATGTCTATAATGAAGGCACCAGCCAAACCTCTCTGGGGAAGCATTCCACAAACGGTGCCACTACAGAAAAGGCCCATTCTTTTGTTGCCACCCTCCGGAACTCTCTTGGAGGAGGCACACGAACAAGGGCCTTGAGGAGGATGTCTGGGTCCGAGTAGGTTCATATGGAGGGAGATATGTACTTGGAATTAAGACTTTAAAGAGATCCTGAGTATAGATTTGCCTTCTAAAATTTAGGTATTTGTTCTGTAATGTGTTGGAAATCTTGAGGTTCACAGAGAGCAAGCATAGTGTCTGCAATATGAGATAATATATAAAGAGTTGTCTGATTAGTGCATCAGTACAAATGACTCTTGCAAAGATAGGCACACAGATACTATATTTGTTGGTAAATAACCTGAAGTATCATTCTTGAGTTAACAAATGTTTACCTGATAGTGAAAACACAGAGGTAGGCGTATGCTAATCAAATAATGAGTTGGAATTTAACTAGCTTCCCAGAGGTAAGGCCTGTACTTGACCTGAAAAGAGAATAGCAGGACAAAATGATTACCTTGGAATCCTAAGCTCCATTTTGACCATTAACTTTTGTTTCTCAGCTGATTGGATGCATCATTGGGCGTCAAGGCGCCAAGATCAATGAGATTCGCCAGATGTCTGGGGCGCAGATCAAAATTGCCAATCCAGTGGAAGGATCTACTGACAGGCAGGTTACCATAACTGGATCTGCAGCCAGCATTAGCCTGGCTCAATATCTAATTAATGTCAGGTAAGTCTATTCAAATGGCATGCTGCTTGGTAATGCATGTATGAGTTGGCAGAACTGGGGAATGTGAAAGATTACTAAAATCGGGGCAACATTTTGAAAAAGGCTGTTTCTCTGAGCTGAAATAGAACAAAAACACCTTTCTTCTTCCCACTTCCCTGGTGCAAAAGGTCTCCATTGACCTTCTAGTAGGTGGTATGGAGGAAGGAGAATAGAAAGAAATGGGATATGCAACACTCATTCCCTGGCAGAGCTTAGGCTTTTTACTAGAATATTTCTGGTTTGTGACAGAGCCAACCAACATTGCTTCTTGAAAGTCCTGTGTCTACATCAAGGTAGACTAAACTGGAGTCTTGCTGCTAAGCTGAGCCTGTACAAAAATAAGATGCTTAACTGTTCCTTAAAAAAACACACAAACAGCTGGTGCCTTTTTTGAGATCTGGGAGCTATGCAGCCCAGTTTACTGTAGCTAATAGAGGAAAGGGAAGAATTGGGGCTGCCCCAGGGGTGTAGCTTTCTGCACTGCAAAGGCTGCAGCAGCTCCCTTTCTCCCTGAGTACTCTTGCTAGCAGCAAAACCCTCAGCTGTGGGCTGCAGCAGTCCTCTGCAGCAAACAGTGGGTCTCCTTGGGCCCTGTCCTTAAAAAGCCTACTTGGCAAGAGGCCCTCTGCAGCTTTTGAGCAGATCAGATGATCTCACAAGGCAAAAGTGAAAGCATCAGCTTAATGGAGAGCATTGGCTTCAATAATTAAAAACCCAGGCATGAGCAGCTGGCATTTCATGTCCTAGATTTCTTCCCTCTCTTTCCAGTGTAGCTAAAGTGTTCATTGCAGAATGACAGGTTAATGATTAGAATCTATGGGTTAGCTTCTGGCTCCAACGTAAGTGCCTTTCTTCTGTAATGTAGCAAAAGTTAGGCTTGCCTGTGAGCTTTCAGCTCTCTAAACTCCCCACTAATGAGTTAATACATTGCAGGGGGCTGGATTAGATGACCCCTTGGGCACCTTCTAACTCTGCAATTCAATGATTGGCTAATAGCAAAACACATCATCTGTACAAGTAGGTGTTCTCCCTAATAGGTATCTGCTATGATTTTTAAAGCAACACTGCTACATTTTCCTTGATCCTTTGCCCTGAGGAAGTTGAGAACACCTCAATTTTCAAATAAGTGGCCATTTGGAATGCTCAGGAAACAGTTGATTTCTGGTTAATTCCCCAGCTGTACTAGTCAGAAACTAGGAAGTTTCTGCCACCAAATTTGAAGTTCTGTGCAGCATTCAGTGACTTCCTGCTTACAAATAGCCAGTTTCTGCAGTTGGAATTCCTTCTTGACGGTGCACAGACACAGTATTTTTGCATTGTGGTGGCAAGCAGCAACCAATTAGCTATACCTTTGATATATTATGGCCTGCAAGAAAGGAGGCTGCTATGTGAGCTGCTAGATGACACTTGGAAAAAGTTATTTGTAAGAGAGATGGCTAATAGGTACTTCTCCATTCTGAACTCCTTAAGGGCTTAGGGTATTTTTATAGTGTCTAAAAGCCTAAATGCTGTACACAAAACAGGTAAAAAGAATTTGTTTGCAAAGTTACAGTATAAAATATTGAGGGGCAGGGAACTGCTATATAAACAGTCATGCTTAAAGTTTCACATTCTGTCATGCTTACCAACTGTCCTTCAAATCCTATCTGCTTGATGTGAACTGCTAAATGTATTTTGCAAGAATCCCAGGTAGTCAAGGCTGGTTTAAGCTATGAGGACCAGTCATTTTAAACACCCGGTTCTGGAGCATATAGGACTCAAGATGAGGATAGACGTGTGGGTCATTTTGATGATATTGATGATACTGCTTCTTGTGTTCAGCTCTTACTGGGCTGCATGTTACTAGTGTAACATTGGTTAAAATTCATTCAGTTCAGAAACTCATTTAAGAACAGCGGTTGGTCATAACCGTTGCAAACTATCTCAGTATTCCGGGCATTCCAAGAATTCTTTTGCCAAATTTCAATGGAGCTCCTCAAGTGCTCTGTTGAAGCTTAATCCCATGAACAAATGAAATTGTGGAAGATTGCTCCTGCAACATGTGATATTGCTATTCAAATAAAATACATGGCTCTTTTCTTTCGAAGCAGCCTACATTTCCGCTTGCTGTAGTTCAGTATGCAGGGAAACCTAACTGAGAACCACAATGTTGTATCTGAAAAAAGAGATGTGCCTCCCATTCTGCAAGCTCTTCGTTATTCTAAGACAAATAAGGCCATCCCTTGGGTGTTTGGCTTGTTTTATTCATTTTTTGAACCATTTTTAAAAACAAAAATTATCCTCTGGCTAGATGAGGAATAGCCTCCCCTGCTGTTTATTGACTGTAAGGATGTAGAAAACTGGATTGTGTTAAAACCTCTGACATGCACATGTTCATTAAGACTTCCCTGCTAATTAAGGCAACCTTGGAGTGGAACACAATGCAGTGTTAGAATTGGTTTGCTACCTAAATGCATGTTTTGAATACTGGCAGGAACTACAGCCTGCCTGCATTAAATCTGAAGGGACAGCTGCATGGGCAAGGGAGGGAGGGAGAGTGGTGTGTTGCAAGATATTGTCAGGAACAGATAGGATTTCAGCTGCCTTGACTACATTAGGTTTAGTGGCAGTTCTCTGCAGCTTCAACAAAATGTGTGTTGTAGTTCAGTATTGAAGCAACCAAGTTTCTGCTTCTGGAATTGAGGAAATCAAAACCTGGAACTATTCATAATGGGATTGGGATTGGAACTGTTGTGTAGGCTGGGATTTTTGTTTTGGGTGGGAGGGGGGAGTTATTAGTGCACCATGGTACACCTAAGAGAATGTTGAGATTCCCTTGCAGTCAGCATTCTCTCCCATCCCACCTTTCTTCTGACTATGCTGTTTTGAAAGCTTCCCAGATTAGTTTCATGCTATTTAAGCTGTTTGTGTCCTGTGCTTTTTGTGTGGTGTTCCCACCCACCCACCCGTATTTTTGTTCCTTTTTTCCTCTGTTACAGTTTAGAAAGCGCTAAACCCTCCTCCCAGGCAGCCTCCGTCACGATCCCCGACCACCTCAGCATCAACCTCTCTCAACCCTCCACCCCTTCTTCTTCTTCCTCCTCCACCACCACCCCCTCGCTTGCGACAGCGGGGGTCTCCGACGCACCCTCCAGCCTCCCCAACCCTCTTCCGACCGCCCCCTGTGTCTCCAGTCTGCTTGGCATGAAACCCGTCCCTCTCCTGGCTCTAAATGTTGTGTCTGCTGCTAAGGGTGCCTCCACCACCTCAGCTGTGCCATGTGTTACTAACAAACTGAAAACGGAAAAACAGAGATTCTCTCCTTACTGAGTGTCTGCTTGTGGCCTTAGAGGAACAGCAGATTGCTTTTCAGCAATGGGGATCCCATAGAGGAGACTTGGAAGAGCTTTTTTTTAAAACTTCAAAAGAAAAGTGAGCTTTGTGATTCCTTTAGGATGGAGTTTCTTTTTGCTGGCAACCTCCGCTAGGTCAAAGACAATTGAGCAAGTGTATTAATCAGTTTGAGTCCAGTAGTGATCTTGATTATGTAGCTTGTAGCTGTTGCTTTAGTAGTTTTGTTTGCATTGTTACATGGAATAAGGTGGGTGGGGAGGGAGCTGGGTGGGCAGGGAATGCTAGGGTCCGTTAACGAAATAACTCACTTGCAATTCCTTGGTTTAAGCTGTGCAAAGAGGCTACTTTGGCCAAACTTGTCTCAATGTCTGTCCTTGTAATAAAGCTGTCACGGTGAGAACATGCACAGATGTGCTTGAATTGGGACCGAACTCTGACCACAAGCCGGTTGAATCTGACAATGCACCCCCAGGCTAAACTTTTTTTTTTTGAAAATTATCTGCACTACTGCACTGCACTAACACCATTTTAAGTATATAAACTTTTCTATGGAGGCTCGTGATACCTAACACACAATTGTGAGGGTGTGAGCTGTAATGGTGCTGGGGGCAGGTTCAGACCTGAATATTATCCCTGCTCCTTTACAAACTGCCACTTGCCAGTGTACACAACTCACCTGCTCAGTAGAAAAAGTAAGAAAAAATTCTTTGTGTGCACACCCTTCCCATGTAAAAAACCTGCAGCAGACCTTTAAAAAGCTTGGGTGATTCTGATACCCATCTTTCTCCACACCCAAGACTTTTCTTAGCCACTTAAGAGAGTGAGAGAACCTGGAGTGACATATACGCTGTAATGAACAGCTGTGACAATGCTGCGGGTGCTGCTTTCCTTTATGACATCTTCTAAAATAGCACTTGAAATCTGTTCAGCTTTCTGATATTTAGTCCTTAGAGGTGGATAGTTCAGACACCTAGAGATGTGGTTTTAGTAGCACCTATCTCCTGATGGCAATACAGGCCCCTGACGTCTCCCAACATCTGAATGGATGTTCCTTCCCTGGTGCATGTATTCTGTATTGAGAGGTGATAATCTGTAGAGGCTAGGAAGTTGGCTTCACTTGTTCTGGTCTTTCAACTTGGGCTTTTGAGGCCAGCAGCTGCCTATTTCCTCCACTAAAGGCTATTTAAAAGCCGTGTGGGAAAACTGGGCAGACAAAACATAATGCAGCGGGATGACATGCTCTTGTGTTCAGCATAGTACATGTTCATTCTTTCTGTCTGCACCTAAATTCACTTGATCTTTAGCCTGGGGTTGTCACATGAACATTACACACTTCCTTTTTTTTTAGCACTCTTAGACCTTCCAAAAACATAATAATTCAGGCAACATTGAATAATAAACGGTGACAGCTGGAACTGCTAAGAATCTTGTGTTATCCTTTGTATTAAAAGAAAGTTACTAGAACAAGTTTGAAATGATGACTGATGGCTTGATTCTGGGGCTGCACTAGTTAACTCTTTGCATCCAGGGAGCTGGGAGGGCCTGGCCTTATCCTATCATAGGGGACGGGGAGGCCATTAACTGGCTGACTTAATGCAGTTCTGTCAAACCCTTTTCCCTTGAGTAGCAGAAGTCTTTTTTTAGTACTTTGTTTCTGCAGTTTGACTTTCACAATTGTAACTTTTTTTAAAAAAAAACTGTTCTGTTCTGTAGTGTAACCACATAAAGTAAAAATTGTCCACTCTTAACCAAGTTTTTGGGCTGGCCGTCTTGTTTTATAGTGTTCTGTAGAGGCTGATTTAATGGGCTTTAATTTGTTCTCGACTAGCAAGTCTGGTTATGTGTTGTCCAAAAGCTATTGGTTCATGCAGCACTACCACTAGCCAATGGTGTTGATGATATGGAGCTCCAGCTGGCATCCATGTGGGCCTGTAATAGCCTTTAATTTCTATTAGCTCTATGTTGAGATAGGCAAAAAGTGTTCCACTGTCAAATTTTATTATACCAGAGGTACACTAAGCAAATATTGAACTGAACTGGTTTGCCCAGTAATACTATGAATGGTATGTCCACTCTTGACATCTTTTAGAATCTTGCCCTTGCCTCCCATAAATTTTCACTCCCATGTGCAAGTGGTTGCTGGGGGATAATGCAGAGCAGATCTGCTTCCAAGGTTTGGGGCCCTTTCAGAGAAATGCAAATAAGTTTATCTCCAGCAGAGACTCATTCACGGAGCCTCTGAAACATGCTGTTCTCTGTGTCAACCTGATTACTTTTGTAGCCTCATCCATGGGTTCATGACTTGTCCATTTCTTGGCAGCAGAAATCTTCTGTTATAACGTGATTTGCTAGTATCTTGCTTCAAGAAACGTCAAGTAAACACTATTTGCAGACACAATGTTGGGCTTTATGTGTTCGCTTTCTAGTGCTCCCAGTAAAATTGTCATTCTAAAAGAACCTTACGTAAATTTCTCATGGTTTGGCAGAATTTATGCCCTTTCCCCAAGATACCCCTTCACAGTGAGACCCAACAGCAAAGGTTTGGTTACCTTATCTAGTTGAGAGATGTTGACCGTAGGCCTTCACAGCACACATGCTTCTCTGCCCTGAAATGGGCATAATTGGCATTGAGGAAAGAGATTGTTTTCTTTCAACTCCACTTCAAAAAATCCTTCCCCCTGTTCTTTACAGGCAAGGGGGCAGAGAATCTATTTAACTGGTCATGCTGCTAAAAGCCAGACAATACAAATGCACAAATGCTGGTTCATGGGGAATAGAGTACCACATCTTTTAATTTGAGGAAATTGCCTTTGCTCATGGATATCTGCAGTTTTTGCAAAACTACACTTTGAGGGTATGTGTGGGGTGGTGAGATGGGGCATCCTGCAGTCTCCCTTTCCAGTTCTAGAAGAACAGCGTACAAGCCAAACTGCAGCACAACAAACTGCACGAACTTTCCCATCATAAGCTATTCTTATTGCACCCTTGAATGGTTCTACCCTGCCCATTGAACTGTCAGTTTCAGCTCTTTGGGGCTTCTTGGTAGTCCTTCACATTCTAAAAGAAGCATAAGAATATTTAAATGATCCGGCCACATGGGCAGGGTCTGATCATGAAGGTCTTTCACAGCGATTGTGGCACAATTCTTTGGGAAAGACCTGCACAATTTGGCCTTCACCCCTGGGGTTGGGTCATCTTAAATATTCTCCCAGCAGTGGAGGAGCTGCTTGTGGATGCACACACCTTGCAGAGCTAGGAGAACCTATAGAAAGGGCAGCTAGTTTGCCTTGGAACATAAAAGGTAAGTTTCATATAGCTTGGCTCCACCTCTTGGATAAGATCTCAAGTTCTTAGATACTTGAATTGGTTGAATTGTAGTTGGGCCTTGAATGTTAATTGAATGTTGGTTTCTGTAGGCCCTTGTGGGGTCAGCTTGCAACGGTCCAAATGTGGGAAGGGGTGCTAGTGGGAGTCCTCCTTTAAAGAACCTTGTGTATTGGGGATTTGTGCAGTCCCCTCCCCCCCACCCATCCTCCCATCAGCAATGGACAAAAATGTGCCTTTGTGTGTGTTAATGCTGGAGTAGCAAATTGATTGCTGAAGCAAATGTAGGTCCTCTTAAACACTGCTTACAAAGGTACGTGAGCAGTGAACTCACCTGATCAGTTTGACGTGGCTTAGAATATGTTAAAACTTCATAGGCTGAATAAAGTAGCAGCCTGGCTTTGGGCTTTAACCATCAGGCAACTGTAAAAGTTGTCTAATTTATAAATCGAACCCTTTCCGGCTTGCCTTTTTAATTAATGATCTGACTCCGGTTAACCTTTCCTGCTAACCATGGAACTTAATTGCCCAACCATTGCATACATACTGGTGACTTCCTTCAGGAACAAGACATTCAGACATGCACGGCAAACTGAGCCACAGCTTGGATGCTAGCAGCAACAGAGGCCACTATGTTGTGCCTACTGCTAACAAAGCTCAATGAGTGAAAGGAGTTCTGGTGACTGCCTGGCCCAGCCGAAAAGCAACATTCAGGAGCCACTAAACATTTAGGACCATGTAAAATTTACTGCAGCCGCACACTTTGAGGATAATATATTCCTTCTGGGCATCTTAAATGACAAAGGGGCCTTCCAGGCCACTTCTGATCCACAGCTGCCTTCTATATTGCCTGGCATGGTGTGGGCTGCGGGGCATCAGTCTGTGAGTGATGGGGGAACCAAAGGGCTTTTGTTCTGACTTGATTATATCATACATTTGGGGTTTAAAATATTTGGGTAGGATTTTGTCTTAACAGATTTTTTTTAAAAAAGGCCTTTAACCTTTGTTCTCGTTGTAGGCTTTCTTCGGAGACTGGTGGAATGGGAAGCAGCTAGGACAATGCAACCGCCTCACTCATTAACCGTTTCTGCTGTTCATCCCCATGATCCATCTGTGTAGTTTCTGAGCAGTCAGCGATTCCAGGTTTTAACTAGTTTGTAAATTTTCAGTTCTACATGCTTTACCCACCCACTCATGATTTTTTTTTAATTGCAGCATTTTAATTCCTTTTCTCTGTTCAGCTGTTAAAATGCTGATTCATATTTTAGTTTATAAGCTTCTCCCCCTTTCTTGGCTCATGAAGTTTTTCTGTTATGTCATGAGATGTAAGAGTGGAATTAATACATTTCAGTTTAGTTCTGTAATGTCAGAAATTTTTCAAAAAAATAAAAAGATGGACTGGAGCTTTTTTCCTTGTGAATAGAAAATATTGTGGTGCTCTTGAGTCTTTATATTTGGCCTTTATTAACCGCCTGCGACTCCGTAAAGCTTCAATAAGCTTCTTTGCTTGGAAATGCTTAAAAAGGTTCCTGTATGGGTTTGAGAGGTGACTGCTCCTAGCTTTCTAGTATTATCTATAAACCCCTAGAGAAGTGGGTTAAAAGCCGCCTTCTCACACTGGAGGGAGGAGTAAGTAAAATATGCAAAACAGATGTTAGCCCGCTCCTCTAATGCACGGGACGCTAAACTTCTATGAAAACTTGTATAACTGCTGTATGTTGGTAGTGTTTGCACAGAATCTCTTCTGAGTGAGCTGTGTTTGTGTGGGCCTGAAACTCTAT
Organism: Zootoca vivipara; assembly: GCF_963506605.1. Lineage (NCBI taxonomy): Eukaryota > Metazoa > Chordata > Lepidosauria > Squamata > Lacertidae > Zootoca > Zootoca vivipara. Next base: position 112,312,667 of record NC_083277.1, read on the forward strand.
AAGCCACCCAAATGCCTAGGCTTTCATTTGGAAGCTTGGGGCAGGCTCTGTTACTGAAGTCTGTTTTTATTTTCAATACGGGATGCAAATTGAGACAGTCAAATCTCATTATGGTAAAATAAAGAAATTCTAATTCCCTAGGACTATGCTGCAATGCTTTCCTGTAACTGGGTCAGGCCTTTCACAATTTCAGGAGGTGAATGCTAACTATACAATGCGGCTGGCCAACATTGTGTTTCCCGGAAGTTGGACCATGACTTTCCAAAGCCCCGGCCAGCACAGCCAGTGTTCACAGATTGAGAGTTGTAATCCACAACACCTGGAGAGTACTAGCTGCCCTTCCTGTAAAATATATGCAAGATGCCTGTTTGACATCCTTCTGGTATGTAAATGTGAAATGCACACGTTAATATTTCTGCACATAGAACGAAGCCATCCACCTTATGAGGGCTTTGAGGTAATCTCTTGTGTGTGAACAAAATGCCACTTTAGTTTAAAGAAGTTGCCACCTTTCATGGGGGGAAGGGTTAAACATTGTTTGGAGAAGGTGATTCTGATGAGAGCTTCTCGTGGGCTGGTTTGCACATTACTGTAAACAGTGCTTATTTTTTCTGGGGGGACGCAGGGGTATGTATACCCCTAAACATTTTGTGAAACTATGTTTGGCATCATTGAGGGGGCAGTCTTGCTATATGAGTAGGAAAACGAGAGTACTCCTAAACATTTAAGGAAAAAAAGCACTGACTGTAAGTTAATACAGTGGTACCTCTGTTTTCAAACAGCTTAGTTCACGAACAACTTGGAAATCTAACACCAGAAAGCCAGAAGTAGGTGTTTCGGTTTGCGAACTTTTTTTGGAATCCGAACTGTTCTGTTTTGAGTGCCACACTTCTGTTTTGAGTGCCCCTGCTCCTGCTTGCACGGGAGCTGGATTGGGGCAGCACAGCTGGGGAGCGCGAAGCTTCCCTTCCCAGCGCGAACCCCTCAATGGAAAATGAGAGGAAGCCTGCACCTCCCCAGCTGAGCAGCCTGATCCAGCTCCTATTCCTGTGCAAGCTGGGGCAAGGATATCTCCACTGGGAAACCGCTTTGTGCTCCCCAGCTGAGCTGCTCTGATCCAGCTCCTACTTTTGTGCAAGCGGGGGTGGGGAATCTGTCGTAGCAGCTCAGCAGGGGAGCGTGAAGCCTCCTTTCCCAGCTTGAGAGGTCCCTGCCCTCGCTTCTGCTTGCACGGGAGTAGGAGCTGGATTAGGCTGCTCAGCTGGGGAGGTGGTGGTAGCCCCCACCTGAGCATTAGAGCCCCTGCACCATCTGAAGGCAGCCAAGCGGAATAGTTGCTGGGGTGGGGAAGGGAAGCTGGAGGCAGCCTGGCAGCTGCATCTTGAGAGCTCCTAAACCGCTGCTGAGGCAGGGAGGTAATGCAGGACACTGCACACTTGTCAGTTTCAATTTCATTCAGCCCACACCATTCAAGCATTCCCTGTCCACCTAAAGCTGCTTTTTCATTGTGGGAGCTTAAGATGTGTGTGCCCTAATACCACACAGCTCTTCTGCACTTCCACTGCATCTGTGAATATACAGAATGTAGGTATCCAGTTGTCACAGGCAGCTTAAACTAGGCCTGGGAACAGTTTCCTTTGTTCCTGAAAAGAGTACGGATCTGGTTTCTTTCTCCATGTGTGGTGCAGTCTGTAAGACCTCAACTCCTACAGTCTTAGTCAGGCATCCCCAAACTGCGGCCCTCCAGATGTTTTGGCCTACAACTCCCATGATCCCTAGCTAAGAGGACCAGTAGTCGGGGATGATGGGAATTGTAGTCCAAAACATCTGGAGGGCCGAAGTCTGGGGATGCCTGGTCTTAGTCCCTACTTGTCTGCCCATAATTTTGGGCTCCAGGAACTCTCTTCGATCTTGTGACTTACCCCTGTGCATGGCTTTATGCCTCTCGCTTGAGGCAGGATGGGGATCTGCAGTGTTCAGGGGTTTCTATACTCATCAGGGTCAGAGCCAACATTTGGCCAGGCTCTTCATACCACCACACAAAGCCCCTGCCTTCTCTCCCAGCTTGTTTCCTGTGCTAGCCAGCTAACTCCTATCCCCATGCTTTTTCACTTGATATAGTCTCTCTTCCATGTCTCTTACTTGCCAAAAGTTCTGAACTTGCCTATGGGAAACAAATTCAAGTGGGATAAAGATTCTTTATGTGTGTCAAGTACTACCTCCAATATTGAGTATTCATTTGGCTGGCATACGAGATTGGGACTGAGGTTCTCTTTCTAGTGGCTGCAGGCAACTCAAAACAATCAAAAACATCTTCGTTGGCATCACTTTGCTCTGATTTTCTTAATGGGAGGAACAACAAAGTTGGGCGCAGAAGGCCTGATTGCAACCATTGGCAATCTTAATTCTGCCGCCCCTCTGACTTCTGAGATTTTAGCAGCCAGTTACCCTTGCAGTTTCAAGCAGATTTTTATAGCCATGGGGCTAGAAGCTTGCTTCGGAAAAAGCACTTAAAGCTGAAACGTTAAGAATTGGGAGCCTTGGCGATATTCAGCAGAGAGGACACCGGTCAAATGGAATGCCTTCCTCACTGGTACCTACCCCTCCTCTTCCTCCTTCCCTCCCCACTTAACCACATGCAATTTTGTGTTCGGAACCCCTGAGGAAAGCACAGGGCTACATTGAGAACATGCAAACGCTGAATACAAAATGGTCTTTAATTGAAATCTGCAGTGCCATTACTCATCTAGCAATGTTATTACCATACAGACATGATCTATCTTACAAGGGTGGATGTTAAAACAAGTGAGGAGGATGCACAGATCCAAAGTGGTAGGAAGTATGGCTTCACCTAAGGGACTGAGAACTTTCCTTCCACAGGAAGAATGACAAAACTGGGCTGGGAGTGGTCGGAATGGGTCGTATGTCATGCTCGCTGTGCAGCGCAGCCTTTTCTAGGGACCAAGATGCTGTGAGAGCCTAACTAGGGGTGCCGAGGAATTAATGCAGCCAGGAAGAGCCTGAGCAGAGACCCTTGGGAAAGGACGAGGCCCAATGTAAAATGGTTTGTATTATTTCCATGGAGACTGGTTCTCAATAAGTGAGGGTGGGCCGTTGCAAAGGAGTACTTTCTTCATTCCGTCTGTGGCTGAATGCAGTTTGTGTTGCCTGATGATTCTGGTTGCCAATGGGGTGCCCTGTGCATTTATTTAAAAACTACATTTCTACTGCCAGGCTTTTGGTCCAGAATTTTCTCCTCTGACAAGCAGCCTCTCCAAGATGTGAGACGGCGATCTCTCCCTGCTGTGCTACCTGTAGTTCTAACTGGAGGTGCCAGTGGTTTGAACTTGTGACATCATACATGGGAAGCATGTTCCCTGTTGCTGAAGTATGGTGCTCTACTAATTTGTTCTGGGGCAACTGCAAGCTGTTACGTCTCCATTTGAGGAGGCTGGTTCTCGGTACCTTTTAAATCTGTTTCCAACATGGCTCGTAAGACCCACAGAGCAGAGTAAGGTGTGTGTTGCTGCAGGTTGCGAACGTGCCTCCCGCACAGGTCATGTTCGCAACCCGAGCGCCCTCTGTACATGGGAAACCACTGTTAAGATCTTGTGAAGGGAACTGAAATGACTATCTGGGCTCTGCCTTAGAAAGGATCAAACCCTTTCTGCACAGGGAAAATTTAAGCATGCCCTGAACTGCATAATTTAGTCTATTTGGGCTAAGAGGGGCAAGAAGCTACAATACACGTGAATTTTCAGAATTGTTGGGTTTTTCAAGAAGTTTTAATGGGACATTTTACATTTAAGATTACTTTGCCATCGTAAGTCTTCAGGGTGGGTCAAGCAGTATATTTAAACAAGATTAGTGTGAACTGGCTGTGTTCTTTTAAATCTTCGTGAGATTTCCCATTGTGCCACTGGCAGATGCTAATTTAGATCCCCACCGCCTGTGAAATCTCACGCTTTGCTTGAAAGACTGTGACAGGGAGGGCTTCTGGCTGTCCTTATGCTGGGGAAGTGTGTAAGGTGCAGTCTGTCTCCCCTTCTGGCCTTCGGTTGGAGTAACTCTACAGTATTGAACACTAAGCCTGTGAAAACGGGTGCCAGCTAGAGATTGGCTTGCAATGTCCTGTGTACCTAACTGCAGAGCTGGCAGATTTCATACTCTTTCCTACCTGCTGTTGGAGTTAATGGACTTTTTGGCACGATCCCTTTAGCCCATCTGTTCAAATGTCCTATAACTGAGCTCTTGAGTTAATAGAAGAAATGGGCTCTGAAATCTCAGGGAGGTTGCGCAATGGTTTGTCTTTATCTGCTAGGCAGTGCTGCATATTTTCCCTGCTCACACCATCTACCAGGAGGGCAGGTGGGCCTCAAGAGACCCCAGTGGAAACACTACTGGTTGCATTATCACTGGGGCTGCAAGTTTTAAAGGGATTGACCAGTTTTTCGTGAGGATTTTCCCTCCTGCCTTTTGAAAACCTATTTAAACCAAACAACAAATATTCAAGCATCTTGAATTCCTTTCTTTGCCCTGTGGGAAAAGCAATAGCTATACTGATAACTGGAACCATTTGGAAGCAGAAAGGTGGTGCAAAATTTGGGGAACCTTAAAGTTTTCTTTTTTATTGAAAAGCATGTTGCTAGTCCTCATGTGTGAGGCTGCTGTGCAGCAAATGCACAGAAGATTCACACGTGTAGGTGGGGGCGTGGAGTGCTTGTTACTCCTAGCTGCCAGTGCCCCCTGACTTCAAACTTTTATTGCTCTTTGCAATTCTGTGTATCCCTGTGGGCTAATTGTCTTCAATGGAAATTGGGTTTAAGTGCCAGATTATGTTTAGCCAACAGAGGAGGTACAGCTGTGCAAAGGACAATATAATAGTACACACATCTCTTCTGCCGGTCTATTAGAGCTGAAGGAGACTGTCCACATGAGCCTAGCTCAGGCACCCCCAAACTGCGGCCCTCCAGATGTTTTGGCCTACAACTCCCATGATCCCTAGCTAACAGGACCAGTGGTTGGGGAAGATGGGAATTGTAGTCCAAAACATCTGGAGGGCTGAAGTTTGGGGATGCCTGGCCTAGCTGAAGAGTGGGCTACCTTTGTTTGCAATGTAGCAGATCAGATCCCTAAAGCAAAGCTGGTGTAGCAATGGGGCATAGGGGCCTTGGATTAGTGGGCTGTGGAAAGAAATTTCCCAGCATGCCACTCGGCACCACAGAAGGTGAAGCAGCAGGTATAAGGCAGGGGCTTCTGGGGGCTATAAGCTGCCTTACGACATCTCACGTCCCTAGTCTATCTGATTTAGCACCTTCAGTGGCAACGCCTCTCAAATCTGGCTCTAGCGTACTCAGGCTGTGTTTTGCCATAGGCTGCTGTGTTAGCATGAATTTGTCTTAATTATGCATACAAAACACAGGCTTGTGCAGCATCATGCAAAGCCTACTCCTGGTTGCACTGAATTCTCCCCACCAAAAGCTGCTGCATTTCCCCCTTAAATAGGAGAAAAAGAGCAGCTGCGGCAATAAAACCAAGCAAGGAGGGCAGGAGCCAGGGCACCCAAGGCAACCCCTGCCCCCCCCTTGTGTGCAGAAAGGGAATTAGCACCAGGGCAATGCTGCTGTCAAAACGGGCAGGTCTTTCGAACTGGAGCATGCATTGCGGTTAAAACGCCGGACTTGGTATCCATTCTGCAACTCACGTCTGGGGAAGGCGAACAGGCGTGTAAGGGGAGAGGGCTTTCGACGATGGGAGCGAGCAAACCACAGCCAGCCCCCCCCCCCAAGAAGGAAATCAGATGGCCAAGCAGGGACACCCCCTGTTAACATTTCACAAATCAAGCCAGGTGTGTTTTGTAAGCATTTAGGTGCACGCTCTATCTGTTTCGCTGCTCTTCTGGTAAGGACTGTGAGCAAAGATCCGGCAGGAGGCAAAATGTGCACTGGAGGGGGACACCCCATATGCAAATGAGCTGGGCAGGGGGTGTCACAAAAGCCACAGCTCATAGTGCTAGTGAGCAGAGGAAGACATTTTTTAGCCAGTTCAGCTTCGTTTCAGGAACTCGTCTCTTTCCAAGTAGTCTCAGCCTAGTTGCCCTCGCCCCCCTAGTTGTCAAAATGGTAGGGGGGAAATGCGTTGGTCCCAAAATCTGTGGCTGAGAAACCCTGCCTTAGTTTACCTTTTTGCACCAGGAGCGGGGTCCCCCCCCCTTTTTGTTTTAACCCTTTCGCGTCTACCCCTATGCTAAGCTCTCACACCCTTGGTGTTTTTAACCAAACACACATAAGCAACAAACATTAAAGGAGAGGGACATATTTCTCCAAACCAGGACCTTCACCTGAGAAACCAAGAGGAAAGGGGATTCTTCCTTGCCGGGGTATGCTCAACAGACTCCCCTCCCCCCCTTTTTTTAAGTGTTAAAAGGCTTTCGCCAGAATCAAGCGTTGGGATCAGAAATCCCAATTCCTGCCTTGTCCGTCCGTGCGCACGATCTCTATCTCTCACTTCCCTCCCCACTCCCCCCCCCGTTACACAGACCCATCTGACAGAGACACGTGTTAAGTGCAAATGTAAACATTTCTCGTTATAAATTAAAAAATAAATAAATTACTTGAAAAGTGCAGTGCATGTTGGTGCCAGCAGGGGAGAAATGGAGCAGGGTTTTCCCCCCATTCCACCGTTGGAATGGGCCACATCAAGTGTGTGTGTGTGTGTGTGTGTGTGTGTGTGTGTACACATATATACAGTATGGGGGGGGAGGAACGAAGGAAGGACTGTGTTGGAAGAGAAGAGGGCTTGTTGCGCTCAGGCTTTGGTTGTTACTTTTGGGGAGGGCTATATTGGGGGCAAGGGGAAGGAAAACAACTTATTCCCAAGCTCTGGGTAGGGGGAGGTTTCCGTGCTGACTGCAGCCCAAACATGCATTGAGTCCAGATCAGAAACAGTCTGGCACCTGGAATGTGCCTGGTCCAGCTAAGATGTTTGAGCCTTGCCAGTGCGCCGAGAGCTCCTTGCCGCTTCCTTTGGTGGACGAACGCACCACTCCCCAGCCCGGGTCTTCTCTCTCTGCCCCATGGGCCCTTCGCTGACTCCCTGGGCCTGGTTAGAGCTCGGTCCTCCGCTGGAAACGACCAATGTCCAGGACTTGAGGCAGCAGAACAGAAGGGATCGACTCTGCTTTCTGCGTGTATCGAAAGCCTGCAGGGTTTGCGTGTCCGTTTGTTCCATGTCTCCAGCTGCCCCAAGTGAAAACTGCAAGCCCCGGTGGCAGGGAAGCGGCCCTCGACCCCACAACCAGTCCGAAAGAAGGCAGGGACGGGATGGGGAGGGATGAGGCGCACTGGCTCTCCTTCCAGAGATTATGAGATATATAGATTTATATAGAGCTTTTATAGATTATTTATATAAATATCTGGGGAGGTGGTCGTGGTGCAGGGAGGCAGAGGAAGGGCCAGGGGTCTGTACAACCTGGGGAAGGAAAAGCCAGACGGGTGCAATCACAAACTGGGCATGTCCTGAAGTCTCTGCATCTCCCCGCTGCCTGAATGGTCCAGTTCGGCACTGTCGCAGTCCGAATCCTCGTAGGCAGCAGCGTCCTGGAATGAGAGGGAGAGTGTGAGAAAACCGGGGTATGTGGAGATAGATCAAAAGGACCCTGCCTTTACCCAAGAATATAGTAATAATAATTTATTATTTATACCCAGCCCATCTGGCTGGGTTTCCCTAGCCACTCTGGGTGGCTACCAACAAAATACTAAAAACACGATAAAACATCAAGCATAAAAAACTTCCCTATACAGGGCTGCCTTCATATGTCTTCTAAAAGTCAGGTACAGTGGTACCTCGACTTACGAACAACTCGACAACCGAATTTTTCGACTTACGAATGGGGCTAATGGCCGCGTGCTTACAAATGTCTCGACATCCGAAAGGAAACCGCGGTGGTTTTAGATAGGGATTTTTCGACTTACGATTTTTAAGATAGGGTTGCTTCGACTTACGATTTTTTCCATTTCCAATGCATTCCTATGGGAAATCGCGTTTCCAATGGCGTTTTTCGACTTACGGATTTTTCGACCTACGAAGGTGCCTTCGGAACGGATTGAATTCGTAAGTCGAGGCACCACTGTACCTCTGGTTACGAACGCTTCTGGTTACGAACGCTTCAGGTTACGTGCCCCGGTAACCCAGAAGTAGCTGCTCCTGGTTGCGAACTTTGCCCCAGGATGCGAACGGAAAAACATGCCTCAGGATAAGAACGGTTCCAGCTTAAGAACTACCTCTGGAACGAATTAAGTTTGTAACCAGAGGTACCACTTTAGTAGTTTATTTCCTTAGCATCTGATGGGAGGGCGTTGCAATAGGGCGGGCGCCACTACCGAGAAGGCCCTCTGCCTGTAACTTCACTTCTCGCAGTGAGGGAACCGCCAGAAGGCCCTCGGAGCTGGACTTCAGTGTCCAGGCTTGGACGATGGGAATGGAGACGCTATGGGCTGAGGCCGTTTAGGGCTTGAAAGGTCAGCACCAACACTTTGAATTGTGCTTGGAAACTTACTGGGAGTCAATGTAGGTCTTTCAAGACCGGTGTTATATGGTCTCGGCGACCACTCCCAGTCACCAGTCTAGCTGCTACATTCACCTTTAAAGGTAGAGCGCATTGCAGCCGTCCAAGTGGGAGATAACTAGAGCATGCACCACTGGTAAGCGGGCAGGTAGGGTGAGACAGCTGCCCTGGACACAGAATTGACCTGCACCTCCATGGACAGCTGTGAGTCCAAAATGACTCCCAGGCTGCGCACCTGGTCCTTCAGGGGCACAGTCACCCCATTCAGGACCAGGGAATCCTCCACAGTACTTCTGTCTTCTCCGGATTCAACCTCAATCTGTTTGCCACCATCCATCCTCACACTGCCTCCAGGGACACAGGACCTTCAATGCCTTCACTGGTTCTGATTTAAAAGATGGTTTGGGAATTTTTCTCTGGTTTGGGATTTTTTCCCCAAAAAGGCAGCCCTCCTATGCAGCTTGAAATTTAATAATGTAAAAATAAAATAGTGATCCAATCCACTCACAATGCTGAATTCTGTCCACTTCCACATTTGCTGATGGTGCAGTCTTATGCACATTAACAACAGACCAGAAGCCACCAAAACCAGTACAGTAGGTGCAGGAACAGGCAATGGCCTCCAGGGCTGCAGGTAACCTATATTTTGGGCTTTCCTGCACCAGTAAAAGTGGCCCCCACAGCCTTCTCAAAGCTCCTGCATCGCCCAGGTTCACCACCAGGGGGAAACCCACTGGCAAAACAAAGTCCCGGCAGCTGAAATGGGTGCCAGCACCCTTCCATTCTCGCACTGCACCCACCTCTCCAGGGTTCTGCTCGGCACTGAGCTGGCGTTTGACAAGCTGGATGGCCGCCTCCTTTTCAGACAGCCCGTCCGACTGCCCCAGGATGTCGTCGTCCGAGCGCTCGGCATCCAGGCGTTCGTCTGTGTTGGTGCTGGCCACATCCGGTGTGCCGCCACTGTGGGATGCTGTGCCCTCGCTGGCAGTGCCCTCCTCGCCATCCCCATCGGAGAGGTTCTCGGAGCTGAAAGTGGAGAGCGACTGCCGCTTGCTCATAGCCTGAGGCCACCTGGGTCGGGCGAGAGAGAGAGAGAGAATATGAAACCCTCTGGCAACATGGCAAAGGGAGTGCTAGGCTAGCCAACTTCACTGGCCTCCAACTCCGCCACCGTGACCCACGGTTAGAGATGGGAGCCAGAGTCCCACAAAATCTGGAGGGTACCACATTGGCTGCATCCCTGAGCTATGGGATGGCTGCACCCAGGGAATGTGTGTCTGCATTAAGGAATGGTTTCCTGGTTGTCTAAGCCAGGCGTCCCCAAACTCGGCCCTCCAGTTGTTTTGGGACTACAATTCCCATCATCCCTGACCACTGGTCCTGTTAGCTAGGGATCGTGGGAGTTGTAGTCCCAAAACATCTGGAGGGCCGAGATTGGGGGTGCCTGGCCTAAGCAGTTTGCCTGTTGAACAGACTGCCTTGGAAGATGCAGGTCATCCGATTTTAAAATGGACTAATGAGTATGGGGACGCAGGTGGTGCTGTGGGTTAAACCACAGAGCCTAGAGCTTGCCGATCAGAAGGTCGGCGGTTCGAATCCCTGCGATGGGGCGAGCTCCCGTTGTTCAGTCCCAGTTCCTGCCAACCTAGCAGTTTGAAAGCACCTCAAAGGTGCGGGAAGGTAAACGGCGTTTCCGTGTGCTGCTCTGGTTCGCCAGAAGCGGCTTTGTCATGCTGGCCACATGACCTTGAAGCTGTACGCCGGCTCCCTCAGCCAATAAAGCGAAATGAGTGCCGCAACCCCAGAGTCTGTCACGACTGGACCTAATGGTCAGGGGTCCCTTTACCTTTACCTAATGAGTATTATACATAGGTAAAAGAGGATTTCCTCTACTGTATTCCAACTTTTTTGAGGAAAGGTTATAATCCTGTATAAAAGTCAGAGCAGAAATTGGTACAGTGGTACCTCGTGTTACGCACTTAATCTGTTCTGGAGGTCCGTTCATAACAGGAAACCGCTCGTAACATGTGGCACGCTTTTGCTAATGGCGCCTCCCACTGCTGCCATGCCGCTGGAGTGCGACTTCCGCTCGCAACCCAGGGCAAAGGTCGCAACAAGGGGCATCTACTTCCAGGTTAGCGGAGCGCATAACCCACAGCATTCATAAGGGGACAGTACATAACACGAGGTACCACTGTATTTGTTTCATGCAATGTGAAGGGAGAAGGGGTTTTGAAATGAAAATTGGAAGAGCTATTGTACTTGGGGCCACAACGAAGGGAGGAAATGAATCGATTTACAGTGGTACCTCAGTTTTCGAACGTAACCTGTTCTGGAGGACCGACTTCCGAAATGTTCAAAAAGCGAAGTATGAATTTCCGGAAGGAAAACTCAATACGGAAGCTGTGTGGCATGTTCGGTTTCCGAAAAGCGTTCAGAAACCGAAGCAGTTACTTCTGGGTTTTTGGCGTACGAAAGCCAAAACTTTCGACGTCCAAGACGTTTGAAAGCCAAGGTACCACTGTATTTCAGTCACTGACCAGAGTACCAGAGGGAGGAAAAAAGAAAGAACATATGGAGGTGGAAAGTCAGCTTTTGAATTTGTATTAATTTGTTTTTTAAAAAAGAGGAAGGAAGGTGCAGGCCACTGATCAAAGGTTTTTCAGCAGATGCTGAATGGCCACTTCACCTATCGAGAACCATTCTCTCCAGCAGGGAACAGGAACTCACAACTGGTGCACAATGGACAGATGATTTCAGCTGAGGGTTGGCCAAACTCAATCCCTTGGCTGGCTTGTTAGCTCGGTTACAGCATTGCGGGGGGTTGGACTAGACAGGGCCGGCTCTAGGGGTAGGCTGGGTGGAGCGGGGCACCAGGGCGCTGGGCTGGCAGGGGGCACCGGAGCGATCTTCGCACCACGGCGCCCGGGCGCCTGACATGCTTGAGACGGCCCTGGGACTAGATGACCCTTAGGGTCCCTTCCAACTCCACAACTTTATGATTCTAAGACTGGCTCCTGGGCCAGAGGTCTACCCCCATTTTGTGCTAACCCAGGCAAACACTCACCTTTGCCGGAGAGGGAGCTCAACTTCGCTGTCTACCTCGCCTTCCTCCTCCTCCGAGGAGACCCCACGCTTCTGAGCCGAGAAGGGGGCAAGGGCGGGGAGAGAAAAAGGAACTATGTTATGGCTAAAATGGGACTGGAGTAAAGAAAACCCACCAGCCTCCAAGATTCTTAAAAAATCAGATTCCACCATTTTCAGTGCTATTGGCTTTCGGGGCCGTGATCCAAACAGACATGCACGTGGCACTCAGAAACAGATTCTGAATAGCTGGCTGGCAGTGTTTCGAAGCTCTCGCCTGTGCTTCACATCCACAGCTCCAGCTGAGGCAGGGCAATCGCATGCACACAGCACCTACTTAAATGTGCAACTTCCCAGCCAAGTAGATAAAAGATGTGCAAAAGTCCACTATGGTGGCCATATGGCCCCATCTGGATGGAGATAGGCTGGACTGAGCAAACAACCTTGTTGCCCGAAATGAAGGGACATTTTTTTAAAAGGGGAAAAGCATCCCCTTCTGTTAGGATTTCATTCTCCTATTGCTTGGATCATGTGATCCTTATTTACAGTCCGCACTGCTGGAAGTGGGGGGGGGGACGTAAACCCTCAAAATAGCCTAACATTTTGTTTCTGCTCCAGTACACCCGCTTGCCTTAAACCAGAGATACGGACCCCTGTGGTCTTCCAGATTGTCACTGGACTCTTACCTCCCATCAACTCTGGCCACCCACTATGACGGCCTAGTCTGATGGGAGCCAAATGCATCATAAAAAGAGGGCAACCAATCTCTATAAAAATTTGTGCATGCCAATCTATAGACGAAGAAGCAAATTTGGACATACATTTCAGTGGAATAATATGTCAACGCTGTGGGGAAGAATGTGTGTGACCTGTGGGCCTGTCCAGGTACAGATCCTTGATGGGCAGCTTCAAGCCCCCTATTTGTAGGGTTCTTTATCATTAAGACAGACTTGGGATGGGGCAGCCCTTTCAAAAAGAGGAACCTGGAGAGCAGGACACCTGGCCACCCTACTTCTCCATTCAGTTCAGCCCAGCAACACCTGGACAGCCATTTGCACTTGGCATAAACAGCTTGGGTCTGGATAGTCTCAGGGTCTATCTTTTCCCATGTGAATTTCTGCAAGATTTGAGACCAGTATGTGCATCTTTCACAAGAAACAAGGCCTGCTTTGCGAGGGCTCCAGGACTCTGGATTTACCCTCCCCTGGGATGTTTCATTTGCCCTCTTCTTATATATTGTTTTGGAGGCAGGAAAATATATTTCTCTTTCACTGTGTCTTTGGAAACAGCCCTGTCTGCTGCTCTCCTCTCATACATGTTCAGAAACCAGGGGTTGTCAACCTGCTCCCTCCCGCCCACTAGGGGGCGTTTCAGGATTCTAGGTGGGCAGTAGGGGGTTCTATGGCACAATCTGAATCCTTCTTCCATCAAGCACTGGTGGGCGGTAAGGAAATTTTACCATCAAGAAAGATGCATTAGTGGGCGGTAGGTATAAAAAGGTTGACTACCCCTGAGAAAGATGAACGAAACAGAAGAGGGGGGGAGGGGAGAGAGAGAGAGAAGAAGAAGAAGAGGAGGAAGAGGAGGAAGAGGAGGGAGGGAGGAAGGAAAAAGAAAAAAGGGAAGGGGGAGGAGAGAAGCAAGGAAAAGGAAGGAAGGAAGGGCACTAACTTGAATAAAATATTGGGGGGGGGGAGGTAAGCCCCACCCTGCACAACTGATCACAAAATGCGGTGCATGCACACCATTTGAATGGAAATGCCCACCAATTTTGGGAGGGTCCTGGCCCCCTCACATATTTTATATGGAGGGAAGGAAGAGCTCCCCTTCCCCGGCCCTACCTGGCTCCGGGTGACGGCTGCCCGATACAACATGGCCGCTGGCGTGAGGTGCTGGGATTGCGGTGTGGCCGCTGCTCGGCTGCCCCTGCCCTGTTCCCGCTCGGCTTCCTCTCCCGGCTGGAGCCTGGCCTTCCCTGGTGGGCCCACGGCGCCTTGTCGTGAAGAGGGTGACTCGGGGCTGCTGGAGCAGGGGACGGAGGCCGTGTCTTCGCTGGGCGTCTCACTGCGGGGCTGCTCGGCCGGCGGGGATTCGGGGCCGGCCGCCCCCTTGCGTCCTTCGGCCCCCAGGGTGGTGGAGATGAGGTCGGGGCTGGAAGATGACATCTTGCGCAACAGGAGGTCGTGCTGGAGCCCCCTGAGGGCTGCACAGGGCTCTAGGCGCTTGGCTCCCCCCGGATCGGCCAGCTCCCCACAGCTGCCTCGGGTGCTGACCTTCCGGTAGCGCGACTTTGCCCGGCGGCTGCGCCCGGGGGATGGGGGCCCTTTCTGACACACGGGGATGGCGAGCTGGGGCAGGGTGGGGTCCATGATGACCTCCGTCTTCAGAATGTCAGGCCTGTGGAAGAGAACGAAAGTGACATGAACAACCACAGTTGTTTCAGTTTGGCCTTTTACAGTGGCGATGGGGAAGCTCCGCTTCGGGAGTTCAACCGCATGCTGGCCCTTCTTTGCATCTCCCTTGAACTCTGATAACGCTGCCTTGCCAGAATGGAGGATGGTGTCTGTGTGTCTGTGTGTAAGTGCATAATAACTTACCTCAAGGACCGCCTTTCCCCATATAAACTCACCTGCACCCTGAGATAATCATCTGAGGCCCTTTATTCTATGCCTCCTCCATGTGAGGTCCAGAGGGTGGCAACACGAGAACAGGGCCTTTTCTGCGGTGGCTCCCAGTTTGTGGAGTGCTCTCCCCAGGGTGGCTCACCTGGCACCTTCATTGCATATACAGTGGAACGTCGACTGTCGAACGTCTGTTGACGCATGTTTCGGCTTTCGAATACCGAAAACCCAGAAGGAACTGCTTCAGTTTTCAAAGAATTTTCTGAAGCCAAACATGCCACATGGCTTCTGTTCTGAGTTTCCCTATTATATTGAGGCTTCCCCTTTCAGTTTTCGGTTTTCAAACGTTTCGGAAGTCAAATGGTCTTCTGGAACGGATTACGTTCGAAAACTGAGGTTCTGCTGTATTTAGATACCAGGCAAAAACATTCCTCTTCAACCAGGCCTTTGGCTGATTAATATTCTAGGTAAAGGTAAAGGGACCCCTGACCATTAGGTCCAGTCGTGACCGACTCTGGGGTTGCGCGCTCATCTCGCATTATTGGCCGAGGGAGCCGGCGTACAGCTTCCAGGTCATGTGGCCAGCATGACAAAGCCGCTTCTGGTGAACCAGAGCAGCGCACAGAAACGCCGTTTACCTTCCCGCTGTAGCGGTTCCTATTTATCTACTTACATTTTGATGTGCTTTCGAACTGCTAGGTTGGCAGGAGCTGGGACCAAGCAACGGGAGCTCACCCCGTCACAGGGATTCGAACCGCTGACCTTCTGATCAGCAAGCCCTAGGCTCAGTGGTTTAACCACAGCGCAACCTGGGTCCCACCCGATTAATATTCTACAACCTTTTAAATGTGTCTGTGGGAAGGGGGGGGTATTGTTTTGCTGCTTTGTTTTACTTATTTTTATGTTTTTATTCTGTTTTATAACTCTGCAAACTGAAGGGTGGTCTATAATAAATAAATAAAATAAACTAGCCTGCTATACAAAGATTTGTTGCTCCAACCACTTTTGCTCCTGGCATTGCCCAACAATGACATGTGTTCCCCAGAAAGTTGCCTGGAAGGGAATGAGGCCTTTGGGGTGAAAAAATGTTCCCCACCCTTGTCAGCACCCACCCTGTCAGCACCCACTATTGGGTCTTGTTTCGTCATTCCCGGTTTGCTTTATTGATTTCCATCCTCTTTTACTGTCACTGATGTCATATTCCTCTAATTATTATTACTGATTTTATATGCTACCTTTCCTTTCTAGAAGATACCAAGACCATTGGCAAGCAGATAAAAAGCCAGCAACAAAGTAACAAATGGAAAACCGATTATAAAAATATAGCTACCCCTAATTAGAATACATAGTGAAACGGTTTCATCAAAACATCTGTAATGAAGACCTATAATAAACAAGCCCATGAACCAGCATAACAGTTAAAACAGTTAAAAGAACACTTAAAGCAGGAGGTGCAAGTCATGAGATCAGGGGAATGCTTGCTAAGCAGGTGTGTCTTCAAGAACCGGCGGAATGCCAATACTGATGGGACCTCTCACATTTCACATTTCCACAACAATGGTGCCACTAGAGAAAAAGCCTGCCAGGCCGATAGATAACAGGTTGTAGCAAAACAACCAGTTCCATTTGTTGAGCTTAATGCACTGAAGCCGTGCTTCCTGGTCACTGGAAATTATTTCCTGCCTTCATCTGAATTTTGAGATTCCACCAAATACTGACCAAAAAAATTGCTGTGCTTGTTTGGAAATCATAAGGGCTATAAACTTGGTTTTATTTTTGGCAAACAACAAAAAGCAAGGACTTTCAGGTTCCTAGATTCTTCACCAGATGCCAAACGTCACATTTCGAGATCTGTGTATTGCATGCAACTGACGTTGTAAAAAGCCCTTTGCACCAGGGCTTATTTTGAAGCCCTGCATTTTAGGAGGTTGTGTTGGAAAACATTAAATAGCTTTAAGTGTACCCTATGCAAACACAGGTATGTGTACAGATATGTAGATGAAGAGACAGATTCTGTGCACAGGAAAGCGAAATCTTGCACCCCGAAAAGCTGAATTCTGCAAGCTGAATAAATTATGCAAACTAAGCAAATTTGCCTAAATTTATTCTTCATTTTAAAAATACCATGCATGATGTACTGGCATGTGGAGGGAGCCAGTAGCTTTGCAACAGAAGCCACAACTACAGCAAACCTTATTCAGCTATTCCTCCATGTCCATGAGATTGGACATTGCCTACATAGTTTCCAGTGCATCTACGTAACGACGAGGGCTAGAAGCTTGATTGTTTTAGAGAAATAAAAGAAAGGAAGCTGAGATTCTTAGGAAGCTGAGTTGTGAACTGTACTCTACATCTGCTCTCCCACAAAATCATGCCACACAACACTGAAAGCGACAGACTCTCATCAATCCCTCTCTCCTTTGCAGGCCCTTTCCCGGCCACTCCTCACCTCTTGCTGTGCGGAGAGAGTTTCTGAGGCACGTTCCTCTTCTTGATCAGCTTTTCCACGGTGTTGCCATGCAGGAGGCTGCGTGAAGGATGGTGCTTAAAGAGCCCAGGGTACTTCTTCTCCAGGGCTTGCTCCCGCCTACGGATGGGGACGGAAAAAATAGAGAACGTATGAGGATGCACTACACAGACACCCAACCGCTGGGTGGCATGGATCCTTTGGGGGGCAGGAAGGCAAGCTACAAATATTGTAAATGGTTGTGCAATTAAAATACATGAACTACAGCAACCAACGATGCCCCAACTAAAGAAACATGCATACACATATCATATGTTACCCAAGTTTACAGGGAGGTTGTTACAGGGTTCCCTGGGACACAGGAAAATAGGAAGTTGCCTTGTACCCAGTCTGACCAATGGTCCATGTATCTCGGAATTGTCTACTGAGGATGAATCCTGACAAAATGGAAGTACTGTTTCTGGGGGATGGGGCAGGTGGGGGTGGAGGACACTGGTCCTGAATGGGGTAACTGTGCCCCTGAAGGACCAGGTGTGTAGCCTGGGAGTCAACTGCTGTCCATGGAGGCGGAGGTCAATTCTGTGTCCAGGGCAGCTGTCTTATCAGCTCCATCTGGTACGCAGGCTGAGACCCTACCTGCCCACAGACTGTCTCGCTACAGTGGTCCATGCTCTGGTTATCTCCCGCTTGGACTACAGCAATGCGCTCTACCTTTGAAGGTGACCCGGAAACTACAACTAATCCAGAATGCGGCAGCTAGACTGGTGACTGGGAGCGGCCACCGAGACCACATAACTTGAAAGACCTACATTGGCTCCCAGTACGTTTCCGAGCACAATTCAAAGTGTTGGTGCTGACCTTCAAAGCCCTAAACGGCCTCGGCCCAGTATACCCGAAGGAGCGTCTCCACCCCCATCGTTCTGCCCGGACACTGAAGTCCAGCACTGAGGGCCTTCTGGCAGTTCCCTCACTGCGAGAAGCAAAGCTACAGGGAACCAGGCAGAGGGCCTTCTCGGTAGTGGCACCCGCCCTGTGGAACGCCCTCCCATCAGAGGTCAGAGAGAGAAACAACTACCTGACATTTAGAAAATACCTAAAGGCAGCCCTGTTTAGGGAAGTTTTTAGTCTGTGATATTTTAATGTATTTTGATGTGTGTTGGAAGCCGCCCAGAGGGGCTGGGGAAACCCAACCAGATGGGTGGGGTATAAATAATATATTATTATAATAATTATTGTTGTTGTTATAGGGTTCCCTGGGACACAGGGAAATAGTGAGCTGCCTTGTACCCAGTCTGACCAATGGTCCATGTATCAGGACCATGTACAGTGTACCATGTACAGTGGTACCTCGGTTTATGAACACAATTGGTTCCGGAAGTCTGTTCATAAACTGAAGCGAACTTTCCCATTGAAAGTAATGGAAAGTGGATTAATCTGTTCCAGACAGTCCGCAGAGTACTTAAAGTGAAGCGTTCATAAACTGAAGCAAACTTTCCCATTGAAAATAATGGAAAGTGGATTAATCCGTTCCAGATGGGTCCGCGGAGTACTCAACCTGAAGCGTACTTAACCCGAAGCATAGGTGTAATTGGTTCTGAAAGTCTGTTCATAAACTGAAGCGTTGATAAACTGAAGCGAACTTTCCCATTGAAAGCAATGGAAAGTGAATTGATCCATTCCAGATGGGTTTGTAAACCGAAAATTCGTAAACCGAGGTGTTCGTAAACCGAAGTTCCACTGTATTGTCTACAATGACTGGCAGGGGCTCTCCAGTGTTTCAGACAGGGGTCTCTCCTGGTTCTACCTGGAAATGCCAGGAACTGAACCTGGGACACCTGAATGCAGGCTAGATGCTCTAGCCATTGAGCTATGGCCCTTCTCAACTGGGTTTGCCCTGGCTAGCACCTCATCCCTCTTCCTGTATAGCCTCAAATGATGCTGTGGGAATCATTGGGCTTATGGTGGGGGGGGGGGACCCGCCATGCTTCTCAGATCCACAGGTGGATAATGCTGCCTGCCCTCCTTCCTGGTCCAGCTTGCCACCTAGAGGTCAGGAGCAGCCAGAGGCACCAGGATCCTTCCCCAGGGCTGCAGCTCAGTGGAATAGTGCACCTGTTGTGTCCATAAGGTCCCTGGTTCAATCCCTGGCATCTCCAGGTAGGACTAGGGGAGAGATCTCTGTCGGGAAACCTGGAGAGAAAAATCGGCCCTGTAAAAAACCAGTTGCAACGTCTAGCACCCCTTGCAGTGGGATCCTCCAGATGTTTCTGGGGCTGCAGCTCCCGTCACCCACTGGGCCCTGCTGGCTGGGGCTGATGGGAGTTGGAGTCCAAGAGCACCCAGCAGGCCCCAGATTTCCCTGCCCTGGTTTTTGAGTTTCCGCCTTCTCACCGGAGCAGCTCCTTCTCCTTCAGCTCCAGCTGCAACATGAGGGAGTTGAGCTCCATGTACAGGTTGTTGGCTCGCTCCAGCTTGCGCTCGTAATGCTCCCGGATGTCCAAAGCGTGCCTGGGGAGAGAGAGAGGAAAGCCACTGTCAGGCGTCCTATATGAACAGGACTCGGGAGTCATTCTCCGAGCTCTGCTGCTTTTCAGAATTAGCAGCAGGGACCCAAATGGCGAGGGGCACTGTCTCACTAGTGCTGTCTGCTACGGGAATGGATATACATGTTAAGTATAATAGTTTAATTCACACAAAAATGGAAAATGTACAGTGGTGCCTTGCTTAACGAATGCCCTGCTTAACGAAATTTCAGCTTAACGAAAGGATTTTTCGAGCGGAGGTTGCATCGCTAGACGAATGCATTTTACGAAAAATTCGTCTAGCGAATCGCGGTTTCCCATAGGAATGCATTGAAATTCAATTAATGCGTTCCTATGGGCAAAAAAAATTCAATGCATTCCTATGGGATTCGCTAGACGAATTTTTCACTATAAGAAAAGACCCGTGGAACGAATTAATTTCGTCAAGCGAGGCACCACTGTATATGTATTAAAAAGGACCCCTGACAGTTAAGTCCAGTCATGTACGACTCTGGGGTTGCGGCGCTCATCTTGCTCTACTGGCCAAGGGAGCCGGCGTTTGTCCGCAGACAGTTTTTCCGGGTCATGTGGCCAGGATGACTAAGCCACTTCTGGCGAAACCAGAGCAGCGCACGGAAACGCCGTTTACCTTCCCACCGGAGCGGTCCCTATTTATCTACTTGCACTTTGACGTGCTTTCAAACTGCTAGGTGGGCAGGAGCTGGGACCGAGCAACGGGAGCTCACCCCGTTGTGGGGATTCGAACCGCCAACCTTCTGATCAGCAAGCACTAGGCTCAGTGGTTTAGACCACAGCGCCACCCGCATACAAGGAAGGTTTTAAATGGAAAATGGATAAATGTGTGTTGCTAAAACGAGGGGTTTTCCACAAGAGTTTTTCTAAAGGACTCTGAGCTCTTGCAGAGGTAATGATAAACCGTTCTCTGGTAGCTAACACGTGAGGGTTGTAACCTGGGATCATATGAGAGGTATTGGGCTGCAATCTCCAATTTGAAGGGAGTTGCTTCCATTCTTTGCCTCCCAAACTCAATGGAGTGAAGATGCAAAGCAGGTTGTCTCTCTGAATGCTACAGGGAGGACAATGCAAGCAAACAGCTCTCCTGAAGGGAGAGCAAATAGACTGGAGGCTGGAGACCAGGCTGGAGAGAGAGAGACCTTTGTTTATAGGTCAGTTTGGATCATTTCATATTTTGTAAGATGCTAAGCCTGTGCTGGGCAGCCTAAGATATTGTAAGGTTATTTTTGATGCTTTAATTCTATTTTGAAGAAAAGCCCTGCCAGAAAAAAATGTGAATAATATGGGCCTGGGCGATGTTTCATTTCCAAAGGAGTCAGTTTGTATGCTTCCAGTCACTTCAAACTGCTCAATATTTAATATCTGCTACAATACAGAATATTCGCCACACTATTTATAAGCACCTGCTCCTAACAGGGGCAGTTGGGGCTCGTCAATCTGGAAAGGTAGCTCATCTAGGAGACGGAAAACTCTGATCCTAAACCTCCACCACTTTGCAGGAGAAGAAAAGGCTAAGATGTAAACCCTACAAAAATCTGGAGCGGAGCCCTAAGACACTTGAATGGCGCCTTGTAAGCCTTTTTCCAGCAACTCCTGCAGCCCGGCTGGCGCCCAATGTTTTGTTCTGTTTTCCTTTGGACCACATCAGTGAGGCCCAGGCCCACCCCAGAGGTGCACTCCATTGTCTCTCGAGACAGGCAGATGCCACCGCCACCAAGCTCCTGACAACAGGGAGGGAACCTTTTCAACCGTATCATGTGACAGTTCAAGAAGGATACTGACAAGCTGGAACGTGTCCATGAGAGGGCAACCAAAATGGTCAAAGGCCTGGAAACGATGCCTTATGAGGAACGGCTTAGGGAGCTGGGTATGTTTAGCCTGGAGAAGAGAAGGTTAAGGGGTGATATGATAACCATGTTCAAATATATGAAAGGATGTCATATAGAGGAGGGAGAAAGGTTGTTTTCTGCTGCTCCAGAGAAGCGGACACGGAGCAATGGATTCAAACTACAAGAAAGAAGATTCCACCTAAACCTTAGGAGGAACTTCCTGACAGTAAGAGCTGTTCAGCAGTGGAATTTGCTGCCAAGGAGTGTGGTGGAGTCTCCTTCTTTGGAGGTCTTTAAGCGGAGGCTTGACAGCCATCTGTCAGGAAAGCTTTGATGGTGTTTCCTGCTTGGTAGGGGGTTGGACTGGATGGCCCTTGTGGTCTCTTCCAACTCTATGATTCTATGATTCATTCCTACTCCTATATCCATCACCTTACCTGAGTTCTTCTCGTCGCCGGTGGATCAGCTCCTCCTCCAAGCGATGCAGACATGTCCCCTCTGACTTGATCTTTTCAAAATGCAGCTTCACTTCCTCCCTCCATTCAGCCTGGGGGGGGGGGGGGGAGAAGAGACATACATAAGTTTCTCTCCTGGATTCCGGACATACACAGCTGAAACTAATGGAAAACAAGAAGCAACACGGCTTTGGTCTTCTGGCAGAGTTCAAATGCCTGAACAAGGAAACACTGTACTGTGTCCATGGGCAGAAGAGAGGAACATACATACAAGCCCCACCCCGATGCCCCCCACATGCCACTGGTTTCATACGCATTGGCAAGAAGGGCTGCAATGCATTTGTGTTGGTGCCATGTCGATTGACAGTCCTAGAATGTATTGTTTGATGGTCTTGCTGCCTGGTCTACTGAAACTGAAAGACGATAATAGTGCCTCACCCGGTCTACTCTATGCAACCTTAATATATGATCTTCAAATATCTCAAGGGCTGCCGCCTGGAAGATGCAGCAAGCTTGTTTTCTGCTCTGGAGGGTAGGACTCGAACTAATGGCTTCAAGTTACAAGAAAGGCGCTTCCGACTAAACATCAGGAAGAACTTTCTGACAGTAAGAGCTGTTCGGCAGTGGAACGGTCTCCCTCAGGAGGTTGTGGACTCTCCTTGGGGTTTTTAAGCAGAGGCTGGATGGCTAAATGTCTTGCTCTGCTTTCCTTTGGACCACATCCTTTGGGGAGGTGTGTGTCTTGTAATCTGGGCATCCCAAGACCTCCGCACATATTTCCCAGGCTTGCGCCCCAAGAAGTAACTGGTGCTACTAATGCAGCAGTTTGACACACATTGCCTTCTGTAAGAAGCCCTGTGATCGTCGGATGAAAGGTGATGTAGACATTTAATAAATGAATGAATGAATGAATGAATAAACAACAACAACAACTTTCCAGGGCCTGCATGCTAAGGTAAATTTTACCTTGGTCCAGTAGGCTAGTTTCTACATGTACCTCTCTCTATCCCTTGCTCAGGCAAGCAAAGAGGCATTATCGAAGTTCATGGACTTGTTCCAGCCAAGCAAGGGCTCAAGGAGAGGGTGATGCAGGGCCAATAAGGACTGGGGCCTGGAGAGAGTCCCAACAACAGAAAAAGAGGCCTCATTTGGCCCACGGGGCTGAGGTTCCCCCTCCCTGGCTAAGAGTGCCAGAGGAGGACCTGGCTTCCAGCCCAAATCCAGCCATGAAATTCAATGGGTGGCCTTGGGCCCATCACCCAAACCTACCCCTAACTTATCTCACAAGGTAAGGACAAAATGGAGGGGAGAACCCTGCACACCATCATGAATCTACAGAGGAATAGCTACAGCAAATAAATAAAACAACACATAGGCTGGTGAGAAAGAGAGAGGAAAGCTCCGTATTAACCTCTACGAGGAAAATGGAGAGGAAGCGGCTGTGACCCCCAATGCGGGGCTGGAAGAAAGGCACTGGCCCAACAACACCCACCTGGGATTTGAAGTAGGTCTCTTGCGGTGTAGACAGCACATCGGCGGACGCAATGTCAAGATGGAGAAGGATCTGGCGGAAGGAGGGCCGGTTCCGAGGTTTGCTGTTCCTGGATGGAGAGAAACAGACGGATGGAGCTGGCGTGGATATGAGCTAATGGTGAGCCCCTGAGCACTCGGTTGTATTTGATGGCATCCAGGAAAGGGATGGGGAACTGGAGGTGGCATGCAATTGGTGCCCCTCCGTAGATGGAAGGCATCAGTCAGCAGAACCACTGCCCTGTGGAACGCCCTCCCATCAGATGTCAAAAAGGAAAACAGCTACCAGATTTTTAGAAGACATCTGAAGGCAGCCCTGTTTAGGGAGGCTTTTTAAGAAATTAGTGTATTTTATTGTTTCTGTTGGAAGCCGCCCAGAGTGGCTGGGGAAACCCAGTCAGATGGGCGGGGTATAAATAATAAATTATTATTATTATTATTATTATTATTATTATTATTATTATTATTATTTGCCCCGTATTTTGCTGCGGCTATTGCAAAGGGAGCCATTACCATGCTCATTTCTGGGTTCCCATCAGGGAATTTTGTGCAGCACAGGTTAATAGGTACATCTTTAAAATAAAAATAAAACGCCTCCAGTGATATTCTGATCGCTGCATATCTGAGGTAAATAAATATGGAGGAAGATTCTCCCCCAATCCCCCCCCCCCATGGCCAGATGTGGTTCTTCTTGTGTGAAGTGTGTGCCACACAGTTCTCGCAGTGGGACGGAAATGTTTCCACATGACACACTGGCAAGCACTTGACAACACAACACAGGATAATAAAAATTTATTATTTATACCCCGCCCATCTGGCCGGGTTTCCCCAGCCACTCTGGGTGGCTCCCAAACAGAATATTAAAAACACAGTAAAACATCCAACGTTAAAAACGTCCGCAAACAGGGCTGCCTTCAGATGTCTTCTAAGAGTCTGGTAGTTGTTTATTTCCTTGACATCTGGTGGGAGGGTGTTCCACAGGACGGGTGCCACTACCGAGAAGGCCCTCCGCCTGGTTCCCTGTAACCTTACTTCTCGCAGGGAGGGAAATGCCAGAAGGCCCTCGGAGCTGGACCTCAGTGTCCAAGCACGATCCTCCACAAACGGGATCCTGCAGAACACAATGCCACGCAAGTGCCTTCTGTTTCCCTGCCAGTGAGTCTCCAAAAATGACTTGGCAGCGTATAATATTCAGTGATTCGGGTGGGGAGGGTCACACATCCAGGTTCCAGGTTCTCACTCCTGATGCAGAGAGAGGCGTTTGGGCTTGCTTCCCCCCCAAAAAAAAATCTCATGGACTTACCAGCACTGTCTTAGCAGGATCTTGAAACCGTCAGGGCAGCTGGTGGGCACAGGAAGATGGAGGCTGTTGCTGCCTACCCCCCAGATGATGGCTGAGGAATCCACATCCTTGTAAGGGATCTCTCCCGTCAGCAACTCCCAGAGGACGACTCCAAAGGACCTATGGTGGGGAAATTAAATCTCAGGGCCCACCTGGCATGTAGCAACTGACTGCATTCTGCTCCCGTTTCCACAAAACTCTGCAGCAGTTTCCCATCTCTTTCTTTTTTTATATAATCTATTTTTATTAATTTTCCAATTAAAACACAATTATATCACATCCATTATTTCAAATTATACAAATACATATTAATTAAACTGAATGTTATGCCAAATCATAAAATTTTTTTGAGTTCCCATGCTTCAGAATTTGGGGATTCCTAACAACTGTCCACACTGCCGTCTTTATTCTAATGTCCAAATCGTCACTCAAAGTCCGTAATAATCCCGACCTTTGCCCTACAGTCACTCAGATGTTTTATTCTTTCATTCAATTTTTTCCACAGCTACTGAGATAAGCATCAAATGAGATTTCACATATATTCGTTCTCCTGTGTGAATTTTAATCAGTCCGGCCTCCCCATAAATCAGTTTCCCATCTCTTTCATTTCTTACAGCAGGCTTGTCCAACTTCCAAGAGACTGTGATCTACTCCCACTATATAAAAACAACTGGCGGTGATCTACCCACTGGATTGACCAAAGTTGTTGAGCTTCTTTTAGAAAGTCAAAGTTGTTGAACTTTTTTTGGGGGGGGGGAATCTAAGTTGTTGAGGGGTAGGTGGTGGGTGGGAGGAGTCTGTCTACCTGTTGCCGTCCCAGGATAGAGAATGTAGAAAACCCTCACACCTTCCTCTGCATTCCCCCCTCTTCCAGTCTAATTTTGTGTGGTAAAATCATCTAGCATTTTAATTCTGCTCTTCCGCAATAAGTGACCCAAAATAAATAGACAAGTTAATATGTGAATTAACCGAGAAATGGTATTTCCCCGTGATTTCATGTGGTGAGGCTTTCTTCCAATGGCCCCTGAAAAGGGTGAGGTGCGGTATTTTGACCAAACCAGGTAGATTATTCCCCCCCCCCAGCAGTTGTTATACCCCCTGGCTGCTTGAGAGGGAGAGGCCAGACAGCAAGACCCCTTCCATAAGCCTTGCTGGTCAGGTCTGTCTGCCATTCAGCTCTCCTCCCCTCACACAAATGCCTCAGGCAGTAGTCGACTCTACTGATTTCCCCACTTGCATTCCCTTCTGTATCTCATCTGTTAAATTGCAGGCCGTTGTTGTTGTTGTTGTTGTTTAAGTGCCTGGTTTTTCTGCCTAGCAGAAAAAGGTGTTATATAAATGTCAGTCAGTCAATCAATCAATCAATCAATCAATCAATGTTTGGGTTCTTCTTCTTTTTAAATGCCTATGTTTATTAGTTGCTATAGCAAAATAACATAAAGACAATTCCTGCCTGGACTGATGCCATCTAAATATGGCAGCCATGTGGAGCAGGAAGTGTTCAGCACAGATTGCCAATTTCTGGACTATGTGCAATATAGATGCATACTGTATCTTTGTGAAGGAGGATGATAGAATATGAAAATTCAAGGGTGTCTTTGCCCATATGGAACATGAACACATACGCAGGATGCACACAGATCTGAAGTCTCAGCTCTGTATCACAAATTATCTGGACTTTTGGTTGATGGGGACATGGATTAGCTCAAGCCAGAGCACATGGCTCCCTCAACCCCGTCCATGTTTATATCTTCACAACAAGCCTGTGAGATAGGTTAGGCTGAGAGGTAGTGAGTGGCCCAACAAGCTTGATGGATGAGGGAGGATTTGGACCTGGATCTCTCCTGGTCCTGTTGCAGAGGGCTGGAGACTGCTGAGCAGTATCTCCATTTCCATGATGGCTGTCTTCACATTTCTCTCTCTCTCTCTCTCTCTCTCTCTCTCTCTCTCTCTCTCTCTCTCTCTCTGTGTGTGTGTGTGTGTGTGTGTGTGTGTGTGGCATCTAGATCTAGGGAAGTAATAGTACCACTGTATTCTGCTCTGGTCAGACCTCACCTGGAGTACTGTGTCCAGTTCTGGGCACCACAGTTCAAGAAGGATACTGACAAGCTGGAACGTGTCCAGAAGAGGGCAACCAAAATGGTCAAAGGCCTGGAAACGATGCCTTATGAGGAACGGCTTAGGGAGCTGGGTATGTTTAGCCTGGAGAAGAGAAGGTTAAGGGGTGATATGATAGCCATGTTCAAATATATGAAAGGATGTCATATGGAGGAGGGAGAAAGATTGTTTTCTGCTGCTCCAGAGAAGCGGACACGGAGCAATGGATTCAAACTTCAAGAAAGAAGATTCCACCTAAACATTAGGAAGAACTTCCTGACAGTAAGAGTTGTTCGGCAGTGGAATTTGCTACCAAGGAGTGTGGTGGAGTCTCCTTCTTTGGAGGTCTTTAAGCAGAGGCTTGACAGCCATATGTCAAGAACGCTTTGATGGTGTTTCCTGCTTGGCACGGGGTTGGACTGGATGGCCCTTGTGGTCTCTTCCAACTCTATGATTCTATGATTCTGTGTGTGTGTGTGTGTGTGTGTGTGTGTGTGTGTGTGTACGCGCTCTTGTGGCCTACCAAGCCCTGATCCCTCCCTCTTCCCCCCCCTACCCACTTCTGAGCAGGCTGTTCTCCTCACCAGATGTCAACCTTCTCAGAGACAGGCTCATTCCGAATGACTTCTGGGGCCATCCAGGCCACCGTTCCGGCAAAGGACATCTTGGTGCTCTTGTCGCTGAGCTCTTTGGAAGTGCCGAAGTCAGAGATCTTCACCACATCATCGTAAGTGATCAACATGCTATTGGGTGGTGGGGTGGGGGTGGGGAAAGGAGAGCAGAGAAGAAGCATGAGGCACTGCAATGTTGATCTTCCCACCGTGCGCATGACCAAGGGAAATAAAAAAAGAGAAGTCATGCTCTCATCAGTCAGCAGGGGGAGCACAGCAAGAGGATAACTTCCTTTCTAATGGAGGGAGAAGCGCTCTGGTTTTAGACTGCTCCACCGCATGGGGCTGGACTAGATGGCCCCCGAGGTCCCTTCCAACTCTACAATTCAATGATTCTATGTTCTAACAAAGAATCTGGATTACCTTGCTAGTAATTTGGCAGGGAGGCAGAATACATACTGCCCCTTGTGACCATGACATGTTGAAATTCCTAGTCCTATGGCCACTTTAAAAGCAGTGCTGATTCTAAACCAGAGGGAAGTCCTGACCCGGTACCCTAATCCCATCTTGTGATCACTAGGGCTGGGCGATATATTGCTATATCAACCCAAACTGGTTTGAAGTTCATGTCATGATATTGGTTCCATAGTTTTTGACCTGGCAATATATCACAAATCATGATGTTTTTTTGTGCATACTATGCAAAAATCGCGCTGTGGGAAAAACCATGAAGCCAGTCATTGCCTCTACCTAGATGGCTCAGTCAGACTGTCCTTCACTCTTATTTCAGACATTGTGATATATTGATATTGATATACAGTGGTACCTTGACTTACGAACGACTCGACAACCAATTTTTCCGACTTACGAGTGGGGCAAATGTCCGCACGCTTACGAATTTCCCGACATCCGAATGGAAACCGCGGCGGTTTTAGATAGGGTTTTTTCGACTTACGAATTTTTAGATGGAGATGCTTCGACTTATGAATTTTCCCATTTCCAATGCATTCCTATGGAAAAACGCGTTTCCAATGGCGCTTTTCGACTTACGAATTTTTTGACCTACGAAGGTGCCTTCGGAACGGATTAAATTTGTAAGTCGAGGCACCACTGTATCACGATGTTGAAAATCAGATATCGCCCAGCCCTCCTGTTCACTTCTACATAGTTTCATCCTTATTTCAGACATTGTGATATATCTGTTGTAAGCCGCCCAGAGTGGCTGGGGAAACCCAGCCAGATGGGCGGGGTATAAATAATAAATTATTATTATTATTATCTGTATATCACGATGTTTAGTTGATGACACATTGCGATGCCCAAAACCTCTCTCTCCCTCTCTTTCTTGGCAATCACTTGTGGCCGAGTAAGATGGTCTTCCATGAACACAGTCTTAGTGGTGTGTCTGTATAACCAGATATCACCCAGCCCTAGTGCTCACTGTCCCCCGGTAACTCCCAGCCACACCTCCCCACTGTAAGTCTGCCCCCTCCCCTTCTTACTTGGGTGACTTGAGATCACGGTGGATGATCTTATGCAGGTGCAGATAATTCATGCCGCCAGCAATGCCCATGGACCAGTCGACCAGCAGCGAGGGGGTGACCTTGCGCCCGGCACGCAGCACTTCATACAGCTGACCCTGGGCACAGAACTCCATGATGATGCAGTAGCAGGGGGCCTGGGTGCAAACACCCCTAAGAGGAAGGAAGAAGCGCAGGGCATGTTAGAGGCCAGCAGGAACACTCAGCATAACACGGAGCAGTGATACAGAACTCTGTAAGCTTTATCACAGGACTGGGGCATTGCTTCCGGTCCAAGGGCCGTATTTCATTGTGTGCAACCTCTTGGGGGGCCACAGGACAGTGGTGGGTGGGGCCAGAAGCAAAAGAAGGAGTGGCCGAAGGCAAAAGCGGGTGGGCCAACAGGTGCAACTCTTACCTTCCTATGGCAGACAGAGTCTCCTTCATTGGAGATTTTAAAGCAGAGTTTGGATGGCCACCTATCAGCTATCGAGCTGTGAGTCCTGCATTGCTTGGATTGTACTAGATTACCCTTACTGTTCCTTCCAACTACAATTCTATGATATTCCCGCCATGCAGAATTCAAAGAGTGGCCCTAAAACCCTAAACAGCCTCCGCCCAGTATACCTGAAGGAGCGTCTCCACCCCCATCGTTCAGCCTGATTACCGAGGTCCAGCCCCGAGGGCCTTCTGGCGGTTCTCTCACTGCGAGAAGTTACAGGGAACCAGGCAGAAGGCCTTCTCGGTGGTGGCGCCAGCCCTGAGGAACGCCCTCCCATCAGATGTCAAGAAAATAAACAACTCTCTGACTTTTAGAAGACGTCTGAAAGCAGCCCTGTTTAGGGAAGTTTTTAATGTTTGATGTTTTAGAGTGTTTGTAATATTCTGTTGGAAGCCGCTAAAAGTGGCTGGGGAGGCCTGGCTAGATGGGTGGGGAACCAACAACAACAGCAACAACAACAACAACAAACTAAGTCTTACTCAGAGAAGACTTACTGAAATCAAGGGACCTAACATATTCTGTCCTCCTTTTAAGGGTTTTCTTTTTATATATTGTTGTGTTTGATCATCATCGTCATCAAACCTTTTATTGGCATCACATACAAACACCCAAAACAAATCAATACAGAATTACCACTTCCCCAGTGGCACAACCCCTTCATGGATCAATGCCTTGTCGTGGCGAAGGGGCTTGAATAACTCAGAGAAGCTATGAGCTATGCCATGCAGGGCCACCCAAGATGGACAGGTCATAGTGGAGAGTTTTGACTAAACGTGATCCACCTGGAGAAGGAACTGGCAAGCCACTCCAGTATCCCTGCCAAGAAAACTCCATGGACAAAGACAACAGGCATATAAAAGTTATGACGCTGGAAGATGAGCCCCTCAGGACCAAACTGCGGGAGGCAGTGCAAGACAGGAGTGCCTGGCGTGCTATGGTCCATGGGGTCACGAAGAGTCGGACACGACTAAACGACTAAACAACAACAACAGTGGCACAAAACATTTGCTAAAAGAAAGGAGGCAGAGCAGCCTATCGCCACATCTCTAGGTCTCCAGGGAGATGTTTTGTTTGATATTGTACGACAGGGCAGTAACAAACACTTTTATAAACACTCTTTATATAAATTCTCTGGTGGGCACCAAGTTGTAGAAGGCTGAACCAAGCACACAAACAGTTAGCTATATGCTCTCATGGGAAAGATGGCTTGGGCCCAGCGCAGGTGGACAACCCAGCAGGAGGAGGGTCTATTGCAGGCATCCCCAAACTTCGGCCCTCCAGATGTTTTGGACTACAATTCCCATCATCCCTGACCACTGGTCCTGTTAGCTAGGGATCATGGGAGTTGTAGGCCAAAACATCTGGAGGGCCGCAGTTTGGGGATGCCTGGTCTATTGCTTGGGCACTGTCCTACTGGAAGCCGGCAGGTCCCCCCCCCACATGGCGCCCCCCCATCACCCAGACCCCACACTCACTTGAAGGTGATGATGTTGGGGTGCTTCAGTTTCCGCAGGTGCTTGATGTCCGTCTCCTTGAGGTCTCGCACCTTCTTGACGGCCACCTCCTCCCCATGGAAGCGTCCCAGGAATACAGCGCCTTGGGCCCCACTGCCCACCCACTGCAGGTCCATGATCTCCTCGAAGGGCACCTCCCAGGGGTCTGCATTTGGGAGGGAGAGAAGGTGGCTGTCGACAACCGTTCAAGGGAAGGAGAGGGAGGAGGAGGAAGGCAGACTCTCGACCGGGATGGAAGCGAGTCACTCCTTCCGCCAAGATCACAGGGCTTGAGGGAGACATAACCCTCATGTAGGAATCGCAAAAAAAACAAGCGTGTATTAGAAGGCCAAACGGAAACATGGCAGGGATTCAGAATTCTGAGAATCTCAGCTCTTGGTTAAAAAATAATAATACTCAAACCAAGTTTCTATCCCTCATGGCAGTGAAGGTAGCTTGAAAGTGTGAGGCCAATTTGTAGGGAAATTGCAGAAGCTCTCTCTCTCTCTCTCTCTCACCCAGAATGTGGCAGCTAGACTGGTGACTGGGAGCCGAGTCCACATAACACCGGTCCTGAAGACCTGAAAGACCTACATTTGCTCCCAGTACGTTTCCGAGCACAATTCAAAGTGTTGGTGCTGACCTTTAAAGCCCTAAACGGCCTCGGTCCAGTATACCTGAAGGAGCGTCTCCACCCCCATCGTTCTGCCCGGACACTGAGGTCCAGCGCCGAGGGTCTTCTGGCGGTTCCCTCGCTACGAGAAGCCAAGTTACAGGGAACCAGGCAGAGGGCCTTCTCGGTAGTGGCACCCACCCTGTGGAATGCCCTCCCACCAGAGGTCAAAGAGAACAACAATTACCAGACCTTTAGAAGGCATCTCAAGGCAGCCCTGTTTAGGGAAGCTTTTAATGTTTGATTTCTGCATTTTAATGTTTTGCTGGAAGCCTCCCAGAGTGGCTGGGGGAACCCGGCCAGATGGGCGGGGGATAAATAATAATTAATAATAATAATAATAATAATAATAATAATAATTCTCTCTCTGTGTGTGTGTGTGTGTGAGAGAGAGAGAGAGAGAGAGGGAGGGAGGGAGGGATTTCCAGGGCTGAGGGGAAGGGCAGAAGGTCCCAGGTTCAACCCTTGCTATCCCCAAGTAGGGCTGGGAATGTCTCCTCCCTGAAACCATGGAGAGCTACTGCCAGTCAGTGTTGACAATACTGAGCTAGAAGGACCAACAGTCTGGCTCTGTAGAGGAGGTTCGTATGTCCCTGTGACGAAGCACTGCCTGCTCCAATACATTTTGGCACCTGAGTACAACCACAAAATGGTGCCCGCCTTCCCTGCCAAGGAACAGTTCCCTACATCAGAGGAACAAAGGGGGAATGAATATCTACATGGGGATCTGCTGCCCCTGTGGATCCTGCCCCCTGAGGTGGTCACCTCCCCTTGCCTCATGGGCCAATGCTCCTCACAGTTCTTTGCTTCTCCACAGGCAGTTGGCCCCTGCCCACATCATGGGGCCATAAACGTGGGACTTGATTCTACATTTTGAGCCTGAAAATTGTCCTGACCCATCCACGTGTTTTCAGAGGAGGAGGAAGTACAGTGGTACCTTGGTTCTCGAACTTAATCTGTCCCGTGAGTCCGTTCAACTCCCGCAACCATTCAAAAATCAAGTTGTGGCTTCCGATTGGCTGCAGGAGCTTCCTGCACTCAAGCAGAAGCCGCGTCGGGCATTTGGCTTCCGAAAAATGTTCACAATCCAGAACACTTACTTCTGGGTTTGCGGCGTTTGGGAGCCGATTTGTTCGGGAGCCAAGCCGTTTGAGTACCAAGGTACCACTGTAGGTAAGAAGCATTCAGTTGTAACAGCTGGAAATACCTGTCCTATTTGTTTCAGAAGACCACAGGTGAGAGAAAATGGGCTGATGACCCCTTGTGTATTAACACACACACACACACACCAGCATCGTAATGATGGTCCACATTCACTTGGATGGTGTGAGGTCATCAACACCCACCCCATTTGCTACTTATTAGTCCTTAGGGTTGCCAGCTCACAAAGCTGCAAGGCCACAACTAGCAGACTCTAGAGCAGGGGTAGTCAATGGGAGAGAGGCATCATCAGAAAACTGAGAGGCAAGGAAAGGTAAGCCTTTGCTTGGGGAATTCTGTAAGGGGCCCCCCATACGCCTCTTCTGTCTATAAGCTGCATGGCAGTACTTTCCCCAGATGTAGGGGTGTAGCTCAGCAGTAGATCATCTCATCTGCATGCAAAAGGTCCCAGGTTTAAACCCCAGCACAGGGGTCCCCAAACTAAGGCCCGGGGGCCAGATGCAGCCCAATCGCCTTCTAAATCTGGCCCAGGAAGCAGCATGTTTTTACATGAGTAGAATGTGTCCTTTTATTTAAAATGCAATTTATTTATTAAAAATCTCTGGGTTATTTGTGGGACATAGGAATTCATTCAAATATATATTCATTCAAAATATAGTCTGGCCCCTTACAAGGTCTGAGGGACAGTAGACCAGCCCCCTGCTGAAAATTTTTGCTGACCCCTGCCCCAGCATCTTCAGGAAGGATTGAGAGGGAATCCAGTCTGAAAAAACTAGCGAGCATCTGCCAGGCATTGCACGCCTGAGCTACATGGACCAATGACCTGACTCTGTATAAGACAGCTTCCTATTTATGGAGGCACATTACTACCAATGAGTGACATCAGCAGCCATTAATCCAGTCCTGTTCCTCACCTTACATCTATTTGCACAGTAAGCAATCAACGCACCTCACTGTAAGGAAAGGGTTAAGCTTCCCTGCTTAACAAGCCTGGAGTATAGAGAATGAATTCGAGCAAACGACACCTACCACAATTACTGCCTAGGACGGAAAAATCTCCCCGCGGGATTTGTAACAAAACCCATCTTGGCAGGTGCACATACTCAATCTATATTACAATGGTTAGGCACACGCTGCTAGAGGATGTTCCTTCTCCCTGCAGTTCTTTGTATTTGCAGGTTAACTGGAGCAGCTCACGTTAAATAAGCAGTTATTTAACTGAAGGCTTCAGTGGTCGAAAACAGCACTTTGACTTGGGCCCAGAAGCAAACTGGCAAATAGCGCAGATCTTTTCAGGAGAGAATTATGCAATACAATCCCTCTGGCTAGAAAACATTAAGAGTCTAATGGCTGCGTTCTGGATCAGCTGCCGTTTCAAAGGCAATCCCAGGTAGAGCGCATTGCAGCAATCCCTGACCACTGAATGTGTCCCCAGGATGGAGACTGATGCACTTTGCATCTCAAGTTATATAACCAGTGAAGCTGGTCGGAGCCACGCCTGGGCACAGATGCCACCCGAGAGGTTGGCGTTGCCGTGTTTGTCTGGGCAGTAATGAGCCAGAAAGATCACAGGGCAAACGAAGGGCCTCTGGCCATTCCCTGCTGCCACCACATCCGACTTAGGGCACTTCCAGATTGCCAGTAATTTGTGGGACAAATTCAAGCACACGCCAGACTTCAGGTTTCCATCTTTAAAGTGCATTCTTAAATGGTTGTGTCACTCTGGAGCTACAAATCTGCATTTCGAAATCAAACCAAAAAATCCCAAACTTTTTGCAGCTTGGAAAGTGGAGAAGGGATGCACGGAAAAGTGTGGGGTGAACTAACAGGGAGATTTGCGAACACCCCACAAGAAAATTAGGATGAATGCTCATTGTTGTATTAACCAGCCCACAAACAAATTGGAACGAAAGTGCAATAAAGACCAGATATAATCTAACCACCGTGTAAACTTTGTGCAAGCAAATCAGGATGAATGCTCAATAAACAGGACCATCTGGGGGAGCTATTAGCTTCACATCTCAGGATAGAACAAACCCGAGATGCTGGAAAGTGGCTTACCTACTGCTTTTTGATTGCTTACTTATTGCTGTAAGTCACTTTGAATTGTGTAAGTAAATAAAAAGCAGCATGTTTAAATAATAATAAAAAATAGGTGATCAAATGCAGGACTTTTTGCACACAGAGGACGTACTCTGCCCCCTTCCATTGTTGTCCCTATCGCACTAAGATTCCTTTAATGCCCCACCACTGTCTCCTCACCTTCCTGCTGCTGTTTGTGTTCGGTGGAATATGCCTTGCCGATCATGGTCCAGACAGGCTTGAGGCAACCAAACAGGCCTTCCAGGAAGCCACTCCCCGCGTGGCAGTGGATCCGGACTTGGTTGGCATGGTAACGGGTAGGCCGCACCTCGGGGTTCCCGGCGCCGGCCCCTGCGCCGGCCCCGCCTCCCCCGCCAGCTTCATTCTCGTGGAGCTGCAGGACACTGTTGGCAAACTGGTCGTGCCCCTCCTCGCTGGGGCTGGGGCTGTGCCCGCTACCGCCGCCTCTACCCCCATCGATGGGCAGCACATCCCTCAGGACACACTGGGTGGGCGTCAGGTCCTTCTCAGGGGTGCAGTCCGAGGCGTCAGGGTCCAGCTTGCGGAGGGAGCTCTCTGTTAAGATAGTGTTGAAACTGCCAAAGGATGGAGAGGGTGTGCGGGTCTCGTGGAGGCACGCCATGGCGGTGTCTAGCTTGAGGTGACGTCCAGCTAGTCCCTAAGGGGGAAAGAGATAGAAAGAGACAAAAAGAAAGCATGGTGATTAAGACTACCAATAACATTACTGAGTTTGCCAGATTTGAAGAGCAACGTTTTGACATATTCATAACTATATCCTGAGCCTGGGTATCAAAAGGGAATTGGATCATAGAGTTAGTTACATCTTGTACAGTATTCCATAATCCTGCCCTGTTCATAGCTGCCAAGTTCCGGCCTGAGAAATAAGGGACTGGACTGGAAGTAGCAGACCGGAAGTAGCGCTGCCGCCATTTTGGAACTGGGCGGAGCATGCTCAGAAGCTACTTTTGATGCTGCTCTGTGCTGTTCCAAAATGGCCACCACACCAGAAGTCATGCTGCAGCCATTTTGGAACTGGGCAAAGCAGCATCAAAAGTCGCTTCCGAGCATGCTCCGCCCAGTTCCAAAATGGCCACCGTGCCAGAATAAACCGGGGGGGGGGGGGGAATCCGTTTTTTCGGATGGGTACAGCTGGAAAAAACGGGGGTTTCCCGGGGAATACAGGAGACTTGGCAGCTATGGCCCTGTTGCTGCCCATCGCAAAAGTCCCTTTTCATCTGACTGCTGCAGAACTGCCCGCAGGGAACAGTTCAAGGAGCAAAACTGCATGTGACTTACAAGTGCATGTATTTCAGGCATCCCCAAACTTCGGCCCTCCAGATGTTTTGGACTACAATTCCCATCATCCCTGACCACTGGCCCTGTTAGCTAAGGATCATGGGAGTTGTAGGCCATGTATTTCAACCCCAATGGGAGGTGACTGTGAGTGAAGAATTGCCGTATGTGTGGAGGCTGCATCCTTCTCCCGTACACTACATTTCTGTTGTGATTCCCTCCCCCCCCCTTTATTTCCAGATGTATGTTTGTGACAGTAGCACATCTATGGAAGGAATCTTAGGGGTCAGTGGCTGGGGAGAGAATTCCAATGGGAAAATAATGCTTCTCTGGTGAACATCACCACTCCTCAACTGGTGTGGAGTGGGAGACAGGAATGGATTAATGGTTGCCGATGTTACACAATGGCACTAACGCCTCTCTTTTTGCTCCAAGAACCAGCCACTGGTATTATATGAGTTTGCATATTGTTTGATACGAGATCCAAGGCTATAAGCCAGTCAACACTCTTTCCTGTTAAGGCTCATTCCTAAGCCACTATTTGAGTCATTCATTATTTGTTGCTTATGTATTCATTCATTCAGTTAGATTTAGCCCAGTCCCTTCCCCAATTTAAAGCAACACTAATGGACTAGCCATTGAACTAGACAACATTGATGGGCAGTGGTGACTTTCCTGGGTCTCCAGCCGGGGTGTGTGTGTGTCCCGGTGAGTGTTTGTGATGGCATGGAGAAAATGGTTTAATTCAAAACTGCAGGACTGAAGCTGTAGGTCCCCCTTTTGTTGGGACAAGGAGGAACTTGGAACTTCTAGCTGCTCATTCCGTAACTCAAAGGCATTTGTCTAATGCGACAGCTTCCCACTCTGCTCAAGGAGCCCCTTGCAATATGCCGTGATGTTCCCTAACCTGCTCCAGTCCATCTAAAGGAGACTGAAAGTCCTTTGGTCCAGGCCCTAGCTGATTTCAGCAGCAGTTAAATGCAAAGCAGCTAAAACATGACACAAGTTAAAAATGGCTGCTAGGGAAAACAATTCAGAGGCTTTCTTCTAAAATTGGTTCCCCGGAAGCAGTGTAACAAAGGCAGGTCTCAAAAGGGGACTTGCATATGGACAATGTAAAAGAAAGGAGATTGGAGAGAGAGAGAGAGAGAGAGAGAGAGAGAGAGAGAGAGAGAGAGAGAGAGAGAGAGAGAGAGAGAGAGAGAGAGAGAGAGAGAGAGAGGGTGAGCTGGGTGGCATGGGGAAAAGCTACACGGCATGTATGGGAGCCCCAAACAAATGGACTGATTAAGGAGATGGAATTGGTGGCCTGGAAGAAATGGGATGCTTAATGGAAAGCCAGAAAGAAAAGGACACGAGACCTTTAGAAAGGATGCTAAGAAGCTTTCATGTTAATATAGTGCATGGCGAAACCAACAAAGACAGTCTTAAAAGTGCCATGGGGATTACTCGATCAGAGCAGTGAGCAAGAAAAGGAAGTTTAGCATCAGAAAGCGAAGACGGATAAAAGAAGAACTCGCAGGGCATCTCACAGCTTCAGGGATGGACGGACGGACACACCCACACACCCACACACACCACCTTTGCAATTCAGTTGATCAAATGTTTAGCTTTGAGTCTCGTCCTTTCTTGCCCATGCTTGACTCTCATTATTTTTGTGTGTTTAAGGCTGAAATCTTCTGTCCGTTTACCTGTGGGACCTGTTTCTGAATACACTTACATTTTTAGAGTTATAGCCAACTATGTTAGCTATGTCCAATAACTTCAGTAGGTCTACTCTGTGTAGAATGAGCATTGGCTACAACCCTTAGTATGATGGGTTGTGTTTTTTATATATATAAAAAAATCTGAATAGTATTTTATATATTTATGTTACCCACCTTTCAGACTTTCATGTGGAAAGGTAGCATATAAACATATTAAATAAAAAAATGGCATGCTTTAGGCAGGCTGCCTTTTCAAAAATGGCTACCCATTTATTTATCACCTTGTTAATCTTCCTAATAGCAGAAATGTTAATATTTAAAATTAATTGCAAGCAAGAGGGCCAAACTAGTCAGGATGCTGAAGTTACCACGCAATATTTGGTGGATCTTTCTAATAGTGTAAATAACAGCCCTTGTGAGACCTCAGAACTGAGGCATAGAGGCAGGTTTTTTTGTTTTGTTTTTAAAAAGAATTCTTCTTGCTATTAGCAGAAGAAGAGAAGCCTCTGTTGCAGATATGGGTCTTGATAGGATCAAGAAACCAAAGGTAGAACAAACAAGTTTTTGGATATTTTATCTTAAACGGGAAACAGAAGATGACAGGCGTATGTCAGATGAAAAGAATTCAAAGTCCATCAGAAGTGATGGAGGTGGGGGAGGGTTTTGTTTCAATAAAATAAAAAAAGACAGTGTGAAGCAGTCTTTTGATGGAAACATCTGTGTGCCAAGACAGCATGTTGAGAGCCTGTGGAGAGCTGGTTTGTTTGGCTTCCTTCTTCTGGGAGATCAAGGCCAGGGTTTTATGGAGTGCAAAGGAAATTCTGCATCTGATTCTAGCCTTAGAAGGGCCCCAAAGCAATCAATTCTTCTCATATCCCAAGGCTGTCAATTGCCATTATTTTTCAAGGGGAAAAAAATCTCTCACTGGGGGGGGGACCCCACCTAGATGCAATGTATCTTGGTTCTTTTCGGAAAAAAAGGAAGAACTAGGCTGTTGAAAACCTAAGGAACACAAAGGATCATGTGTGTGCGTGTTCAAGAGAAAAGCATTTACTACATTAATCATAATAAAAATCAAAATGAATCATATCCTGCCTCCTCCTTGCACAGCTATACATGTATACGTGCAAAGCTAGATGGCCAGCCATGAATATCATTCCTTAAACCCCAAGCGCAAACATTTCTCATAAGCGCTTTAAGATTTGAATAAACTTTAGCATTCGTATCGACCCTTTTGGGCAGATCATCTCAGCAATGCTTGCAACGAGCACCTTGGTTTGTATTACAATACAGAAGGAGAGAGCTCTCCAGCACAACCATGCACATGTTCAGATAGGAAGGTCGGCATTTATTTCCCCCATGTGGCAGGGGATGTGCGAGCCCATCTGGTGAGTTCATGGCTGAGCTGTGAATTCAGCTCATAATTCATGCTCTCAACCAAGGATGGGGAACTTATGGTCCTCCCGATGATGTCAGGCATCAGGTCCCCAGCCTAGATTGCCGATATTCAGGGATTATGGAAGTCGTAGCCCTACAACATCTGGGTGCTGTAGATGCCCCACTGCAATGAGGTGCTGTAGGTTGCAACTAGGGCTGGGCAATATTTGGTTTATAACATTGCGATATATCACCAGCTAAACATCGCGACATACTGATACCAATATATCACAATGTCTGAAATAAGGATGCTGCCACATTGGCTGGCTTCACGGTTTTCCCCGCATTGTGATTTTTGCAAACTACTACTACTACTAGGGACACGGGTGGCGCTGTGGGTTAAACCACAGAGCCTAGGGCTTGCTGATCAGAAGCTTGGCGGTTCGAATCCCCGTGACGGGGTGAGCTCCTGTTGCTCAGTCCCTGCTCCTGCCAACCTAGCAGTTCGAAAGCATGTCAAAGTGCAAGTAAATAAATAGGTACCACTCTGGTGGGAAGGTAAATGGCGTTTCCGTGCGCTGCTCTGGTTTGCCAGAAACGCCTTAGTCATGCTGGCCACATGACCCGGAAGCTGTACGCCGGCTCCCTCGGCCAATAAAGCAAGATGAGCACCAGAGTTGTCAGGGGTCCCTTTACCTAACGGTCAGGGGTCCCTTTACCTTTACTACTACTACTACTACTACTACTACTACTACTACTACTACTACTAATTTATTTATACTCCGCCCATCTGGCTGGGTTTCCCCAGCCACTCTGAGCGGCTTCCAAAAAAATATTAAAAACACAATAAAACATCAAACATTAAAAACATCCCTAAACAGGGTTGCCTTCAGATGTCTTCTAAAAGTCTGATAGTTGTTTATTTCCTTGACATCTGAAGGGAGCCACTACCGAGAAGGCCCTCCGCCTGGTTCCCTGTAACCTTGTAACCTCACTTCTTGCAGGGAGGAAACTGCCAGAAGGCCCTCGGCACTGGACCTCAGCGTCCGGGCAGAATGATGGGGGTGAAGATGCTCCAGGTAAACTAGGCCGAGGCCGTTTAGGGCTTTAAAGGTCAGCACCAACACTTTGAATTGTGCTTGGAAATGTCCTGGGAGCCAATGTAGGTCTTCCAAGACCTGTGTTATATGGTCTCGGCAGCGCATGCACACAGTTGTACTGAGCTTTGGGAACCCCCCCCCCAAGCACCATACAAACAAGGAGGATCCCTCTGGCCCTTCTCAACTCCGAGCTGGAGAAAACTGTTTGAGTCCACTTGCTGCTGTCATGTGCTTGCCAAGTGGCAAGGATGATTGCGGAAGGGCTGTTTGGTGATTGAAGGAGCAAAGGGAAGAGGAACACAGCTGTGGCAGCGTCAGCTGCAACAGGAGTGCCCTTTTTCTTGTCATGGTGCCATCTGCCACCAAGACGCAGGATGCCACTGAATACCAGTGGCCAGAAACCACAGGAGGGGAAGAGTGCTGTTGCCCTCATCTCCTGCTTATGGCCTTTTGCATAGGATGCTGGCTTAGATGGGCCTTTGGCCTGATCCACCAAGGTTCTAGTTGTGTCCTTAATTGCCCTGCATGAAAGGGCAAGACAGAGGCAGGAGACGGTGACAGTAACAACAGCACCACAGTAATGATCCAGATGACGTCTGTCAGCAGAGCGTCTATTAATATTTTCAATAATGGGGAAAACAACAGTCGACACTTGATCATGCTCTAACTAAACTCTTTTGTTTGCTTGTTAATAAATGAATGAATGAATGGATAAGCAACTCTTTTGTTTGCTTGTTATTGTGTTGCTTTTAATGCATCCATTTGCATGACTGTGAGCTGCTTCGGGGATGCGAAGCAGGCTACAACTCTATACAATAAATGAATAAATATGCCTGCCTGCCTACCTACCTACCTACCTATGCAGGCTTTTGGGGTGAGAGGAGCAGTCCTAATTCTTGGACACCTGCCTGAGAAAGGTTTGTGTGCATGTATGTGTGTGCGTGTGCGCCTGGGTCTTCACACAGCGCATTGTTCCTGAT
This sequence comes from Zootoca vivipara, assembly GCF_963506605.1. Taxonomy (NCBI): domain Eukaryota; kingdom Metazoa; phylum Chordata; class Lepidosauria; order Squamata; family Lacertidae; genus Zootoca; species Zootoca vivipara. The sequence continues at coordinate 112,353,735 of NC_083277.1, forward strand.
CAATGGCTTCCAGCACCAAGCAAGGTGCCATGTGGTCAAGTTTAAAGCAGCCAGCACAAAGCCTGCTCCTGTGGGATCACTCTCCATCTCTTTGAAGAACAAAAACCCTCAGGATTCTTTTTTCAGGGATGAGCATAGCAGTATTATCAGAAAGGTTTCAAGGGCCGAGCGTTGACTATACTCAAAATTCAGAGTGGTCTCCAAATACATTTTACTCAAAGTAAAATTAATCAACCTAAGTTTATCATGTTTATTAATTTCAGTGAGTCTTCTCTGAGTAAGACCAGCATTGGATAATTTATAAACCTTCCAAGTGGGGTGTTCTTTTTTTTTGGGGGGGGAGGCAGATTTTTAAAAATATGTTGCAATTACATACATATGGTTATAGGCCAGTCACCTTTCTTTCATATTTAAAACAGAAGAGTTTGGGCCTTTGGCATGCATACTCTAGTATACAGGCCCATTTTTATAAAGTGTAATAATGTAATAATGTATAAAGTGTAATAATAGCCATTCAGTTTGTAGAGTTGGTGTGAGGGGCAAGGGGTATCGCGAAGCCCCTCCCCTCCTGAGTTCCAGCCCAGCCTAGAGCACGACTGAGAGCAGGGAGAGCTCCAGCTCCAGTGGGGAAACAGGAAGTGGGATCCAAGGCTCTGGCAGGGTAGAAGAGCCAGCGTCCCAGGTGGGACAGGAAGGAGGAAAGAGGGGGGGGAGACCCATCCCCCCAACTCCGGAACTTCGCAGAAAGCGTCGGGGGAAGAGGATGGGGCTCCCCAAGTTGTTATGCTGGCGCAAGACGCGCCAAAAGCCATTCGGAGGTTCTGATGAAAGCTGAAAAGATGTGTCTCTGTAAATAGCTCTACCTTTAGCACTGTAAATACGCAGCACCAATAAAAAGATAAAATGCAGAGCGGTGGAGAGTCGTTACTCTGAAGTAGTCCCATCCGACCACTGTGATAGTTGGCATCTGAGGAATCATCACCACAGGCATTTTTATCCCAATATTAAACTTTAAAAGGCTCCCATAATTACAAGTGAACTGAAAGCGAACTGAAAGTGGGACTGGGGCTAAAAGCCTCTTCCCTCTCTGACTGGTGCCCCTGATATTTACAGTCTCCCAAATGTTTCTGTTGGGAGCCACTGTTGGGGTTTATTAAATTTGTCATGCAGGTAGCAATATGCCCTTGATTCACAGCTTCGCTAAGGCCCAAGCTCTCTCCATGGTGCTGAATTCATCAACCATCTGCCTCCTTTGTTGTTTGTGTATTCTCTCGTGGGTTGGCTATTGGGGTTGCTTCTGAAACACGCCCCCCCTTCCTATCCACAAAGGAGCAAGCAGAGGATGTCCTTAGTGCATGCACAGGTTTTTAAATCTGCATCCTGCTAACCACATGTGGAAAGTCAGAAACCTGTATTTATGAAGAGGTGCTTCAGAAATGGCGAAGACACCTCACTGCAATTGGTTTATTTCCTGCTCTGTTCCTGACTCCTGCCTTTAACGTACAAATAGAGATGATTAATATCAGAAGCGCTCCTGGTATTTTTAGGTTTTTGAGCACTGTTTGAATTCACTCCATGGTGGCAGCCATGACAGGAGAAGAGGGCATCTAGAGCACTACAGCACTCAGCTAAGTGAATGCGGAGCAGGTGCCCTTTTCATTCTCTGTGCTAAAGAATTCTGTGGAACCTGCATGCTTGAATCATTTTGCCCCATCCAAGGCGGAAGCACCAAAATAGATTACATTACCCTAGCGGTGGGGCACCAGGACTGCTGTGGGAAGCCTCCAGTTCCTGGAACCTGTCCTCCTCTTTTATTTGGGCTGCACTTTGAGCAGAACTGCCATCTGGCAGTGGACTCAAAGGCGTTACTAAAGGGAAACCTTTCCACTGGCCAATTCCACTTCTCGAGGTGATACAACGGCATTGGCATATTCCAGCCAGTCTAGTGACTCTGCTTGTCCTTCATTTTCACCTGCATATGCTTGGAAAGCTCTTTTCTAATCACGGGTGCACACACAAAGTCTTCACCTAAGAACAAAGTGCCATGCATCAGGCCCGTGGAAGGGTTAGCCAGTGGCCTTGAAAAACTGCATGTATGTGCATGCATTTGTGCTTACCTTCCTGAAGCCCAGACTCTGTGTTTGAGGCAATATAAAGCTGAAACTTGGGATGGGCATAAAGATAGTTTATGCCAACCTCCCTCAGCCTGGCATCTTTCAGGTGTTGTTAGACTATGACTCCCATTAGTCCCAGCCAGCATGGGATGATGGGAGTTGTAGTCCAAAAGATCTAGAGGGCACCGGGTTGGGGAACGCTTGGTTAGACAAAGACCCAGGGCTTAAGCCTAAAAATAAGCAGCTCAGACAACAAATACAGATCGTGGGATGGAGACTAGGTCACAAGAGCAGGAGACAAATCACCATTTTTATCCTTCTAATCCCAGCCTTGCCCAGTTCTTCTTTTCAAGTGGTATCTTAGCCACAGATTATCCATTATGTTTATAGATGAAGGGTGTGTGTGCACACAAGGTGACATCATCTTCCCCACCTAACAGAGATAGCAGTAGCTAGAAGATCAAAATGAACGAAGTGAAAAAGTAAAAAAAGAGAGAAATTGGCCAACATGGAATTAACTGCTGAGAACGTTTGGGTCACAGAGAAATTCTTACTTGGCAAAAAAGGGACTCATTTTCAGCTAAAGAGAGAACTGAAAGAAAGCAAGGTGATTGAAAAGAACAAGATCGATTTCTGTAGGCGCACCGTGGATGGACATTTCTAGGCCACACAGAACTTTTCAGCAGCCAGAAGGGAATACAAAGAATATATTTTCAATACAGCTGCAGTAACAGAAAGAGCACAACTGGTTTCTCAGGCAACTATTTCTGGAAGATGACACTTCTGTCTACCTCAAAAACTGGCATATTTATACACCTACAGACGTTGGCCTAATAAACTTATCTCCTGGCCTATTAGGTCAATGTCTGTTGGTGTATAACTATGCTAAACTTTTAAGTCATTCTCAGCTCTATAGAGAGTGGAGTTATCTAAGAAGGCTGACATTTTTACTTGTTTTAAGGGCATTCTTATCTAATCATAACAGGCAAATCCACTCAAAGCCAATAATTTTTAAGATCTATATAATTTCAGTAAATAACACCTAGTAATACTGACAACAAAAACCACATTCATTTAGTGCTTTCGTGGCTGTTCCTCTTGCATTGCCTTCAAAGTCTTACAACAACCGTAAAAGGTTGGTTGGTATTATTTCCTCCATATTGTATGCCCTTAACTCCACCACTAGAATAATTGAAATATGCTTAACTTTGGCTGGACTGTAGCCCAACTTTTTAACTGCTCAAACACAGAAGCAACACACACACTGATTATTACATAGTGGGTATTCACAGATTTCCCACCCCACTGCAATATTTCTTCTCTTCCTTGTCCTTCCCTGTACGTGGTTCTCTCACTTTTTAATATGCTTATGCAGCCCTTCATCTCCTTAGAGCTCAACTGACTCATAGTCTTTAAAGGATTTATCCTCGTCGCTCCTCTGTAATGAGAAGCAGGGCGAGGGGTATCATCCCATAATGGGGGAACTGAAGACCAGCCAGTCTTACATGCCTTGCCCAAGGTCATGCAAGAAGACTGTGGCACAGCAGGATAGACTGGGACCCAGGTGACGGCTGACCGTCTACAGAACTCAGGTGCAACCCCAGGCAATGATGTGCGTGGGAGAAAGAGCTCCCGTAATTCTATTGACAATGCACAAAACACCAGGGAGATCCAGCTCATATTTGCCCTGGGTAGTCACAGAAAAGCAGGCTTTTCCGTCACTAATAACAGAAGGCTGAGTTCTGTCCCAAGAGCCTGGCTATGCCCATACATGAAAATAAACATTCTTCCCTTCAAGCTTTGTAGGATTGATGGAGCGGCTGCGCGCGCGCGCGCGCACACACACACACACACACACACACTCTCTCTCTCTCTCTCTCCCACCCCCCCTCACCATGTGACTGTCCTGTAGAGTTCTGGTGAGGCTAGTGATTGGCTCATAAACTGTGTGTATGCAAATGAAGCCCAGTGTCCCGGTGGGAGCCTCCTTGCAGCTGGCATTTGTAGAAGCATGTGGCATCAGGGGGCGGCACCAGACAATGGGGCTACTCTCTCAATTGATTTTGGCTTCGCCCTAATCTCGCCAAGGAAGCCAAACTGTGTTTTTGCAATCTTTTGTTGGGAAGCATATTAATTTTTATTATTATTAAATGAGATGGGCAAGAGTGTTATAGAACGATTCCGATTCTCAGCAGTGCAGTCAGTAGAATGGGGTGGGGTGGAAGGATGGCAAACTTTTTCTGGTTTAGGGAACCTTGTTTGCCCATGATGTTCCTGTGTCTGTCGATGCCCCATTCCTTTTGGCAAGCTAGTTTCAGCATGGCCCCCTTCTCAGGAATGGTAAGGAAGCAAACCTTTGTTTTAAGGGCAGAAGTCAGTCTTCGGGAAAGAAAGGGGGGTGGCTTTAACTAGAGGAGGGGCTGTGGTTCCCAGCAACTGGACCTCAGAGATTAAAAGGCACTGACAAATAAAGACGACAGAGAGAATTAAAAACAAAGTTGGATAGTTAGGATGGGAGGGGGGAGAGACGGACAAGATACAAATGGAAATGTAGATGAAGCAAAGACAGGACTGCAAGATTCAGGAGAATGAGCGTCTGCAAACATGGTGCCTTCAAGGTGCTGTTGAACTCCAGCTCCCATCAGCTTCTGCCACCATGACCAAGGGTTAAGGATCATGGGAGCTGTCATCCAACATCTGGGAGGCACCACACAGGTTACTCCTGGGTGGAAACAGATGGATTTCTACATCCCTCTTGGGGTATGAGGCAAGGAATGGATGGTAAGATGCAAAGCTGCTACCAACAGGGATTTCTGCCCCTTGCACAGAAAAATATGGGGGTGCACTTGAGGACTTGAGTTTTGGGTTTCCCACAGTGGATTCAAGTGTACCTTCTTTTTTATATATAAATTTATTTGATTTTTCAACGTAAACGTTTACAGAGATATATCAAACTTAAATCATAAAAACAAGATTCCAAGGAATCTCCTGGACTTCCATCCTCTCCTATGTGCGTCCTATTATTAACCAGTTCCTCCTGCATCTTTTATGATAATCCAAACCCTCTACTTCTTCCATTATGTCCAGAATTCAACCTTAAACAACAAATGCTATTCCAATCTTACTAACGATTTTAACTGTTTGCAGTTGTCTTTAAGATAAGTTATAATCAAGTGTACCTTCCTATCTGTAGCCCAGGTGAAGCACAAGGAGAGCCATATGTGGATGGAGGGCTAACAACTTGCAGGCAGAAAAAAATATGAAGCTGAGTAGAGCAGAGAGAGAAGTTAGGGTACTGGATTGATGGGTGCAAAGAGCAAAGATGGAAATGTAATCAGAGAGTCCCGAGTGTCACTGTGAAAGCTGAGTTTTCCTTGAGTGTGCCTGCCTCTTTATTCCCTAAAATTCATTAGCTTCCCTTGAGCAGGAATGGCATATCTGTGGCCCTCCTGGTGCTTTTGGACTCCAATTCGCAACTTCCTTGAGTACTGACTAGGATGCATGGGAGTTGCATTCCAACAACAAAATCTGGAAGGCCATGGGTTCCCCAGCCCTGCTCTTGGGCAACAGGAGCCCTTATTGCTGCCAAAAGTCCTTATCTCTTCCCTGCACCCCAGGGACCACAGTCCTGTTTCCTTCTGAGTTGCTTTCCCTGCTTAGAAAGCCAAGGCTACCAAAATTCACTTCCCAAGAATAATAGCAGGGTCCTTCTCTGCTAACTAACTCAATCACTTAAAGTTTTCATAGTTACTAAAAGGTAAAGGGACCCCTGACCATTAGGTCCAGTCGTGACCAACTCTGGGGTTGCGGCACTCATCTCGCATTATTGGCCGAGGGAGCCGGCGTATAGCTTCCAGGTCATGTGGCCAGCATGACACAAAGCCGCTTCTGGCGAACCAGAGCAGCACACGGAAACGCCATTTACCATCCCGCCAGAGCGGTACCTATTTATCTACTTGCACTTTGACGTGCTTTCGAACTGCTGGGCTGGCAGGAGTTGGGACTGAGCAACGGGAGCTCACACCGTCGCGGGGATTCGAACCGCTGACCTTCTGATCGGCAAACCCTAGGCTTAACCCACAGCGCCACCCGCGTCCCTCATAGTTACTAGTTGTGTTTTAATAGTTGTAACTCACTGTGGGCCCTTAGGGTGCAGGGGGGATAATAAGTTGGAAGGAGGAGGAGGGAAAAGTAGTTTGGAGGTACCCCAAGGTACTGTATCTAGTCCAACTGAAGACAATGAAGAAGCTGAGCAGTGCATCACAACTTAGTAGCATGGAGGGACTTGGGATGGGGTAGAAAGAATACAGGTGCATAATTTCCTTTGCTCAACACCCTTGTGCAGAGTTGTTTATTTATTTGCATTCACAAGCTCTCCTTCCACTGCAGATAATGGGAGCAAGGAATCTACAGCATCAAACCAAGATAAAACAGATCAACATAAAACAAATCTCCCAGACCGCAATTCTGGGCCCAGATATGTCCAAACCACCATCAGAGCACACTATTAATTTATTAAGGTATTTATTCACTCCCAGTGTGGTAGCAAAAACTTTTTAAAACAACAGCAACATACGGCAGACAATAAAAATAATGCATTTTGATTATAGCAATATGAAATACCTGCTCCCATACTGGATTATCCCTTGACCTTTTAAAACTAAGCTCAAACATTTCCAAATGTTACTTAGGCTTAACGCCTGGTGAACATAGCTGCCAAGTTTTCCCTTTTCTCGCGAGGAAGCCTATTCAGCATAAGGGAAAATCCCTTAAAATAAGGGATAACTTGGCAGCTATGCTGGTGAATTTCCAGAAGCAGGGAGTTCCACAGTTGTGGGATCAACCACAGAAAGCAGCACTCTGGCAGCTGTTAGCAGGGTCAGGCTGTGGCTCAGTGGTAAAGTTTCTGCTTTGCATCTCTACGGTCCCAGGTTCAATCCCTGCCAATTCCTGTTAAAATGGATTTGAGGGACGGGGCAGAAAGGACCTTAGTAGCCCAAGGCTTCAGATAAATGCTGCTAGCCAGAATGGAGAATATTGACCGTGCCAGATCAGTGCTCTGACCTAGCTACTTTTGCCAAAGGACTGAGTAAATTCTGCCACTGATGACAAGGGAATGGGTGATAGTGGGCCAGGATCTAGTGCTGAAGGCACCAAAATGTTGTTCTGCCATCCCATTGCCATGACTATTGAGCATGGAGGATAGATGGCATCACTCAAGGGGCCAGATTTGGCTCAGGGGCCGCCAGTTGCTGATATTTGTCTTAGATGGTCCTCTCAATTCACTTAAGAAAGCACCATGGAGCAAGTGGGATCAGATCACAATACAGACCGCTTGCCATCTCTGAACCAAACAACGTGTTCAGAAGTCCTTTTCAAACAAACTCTGCACTGTTTCCTGTGGCTGGTAACACCCACCCAGACTTAGCCGAAAAGCTCTTCTCTGTCTCAGGTCCCATGGATTCAGCTTTCTCAAACTTGAGACCAGTCTTCTCCCAATTCCCTCTCCCTTCAAAAACAAATGGAAACTGGAGGTATTCCACAAGATTTTACTCAGAGTCGACCCACTGATATTAAGGAACACGACTAAGTTACATCCATTAATTTCAGTGGGTCTACTCTGAATTAAACTCAGACCACCACCACCCCAATTGCAGACTCAGCACCTAACAGTGCAGTCCTAGGCATGTCTATTCAGAAGTAAGTCCCGTTGAACTGAGTGGCGCTTACTCCCAGGAAAAATGCCCACAAGGTTGCAAAACAACCAGGAAACTGTCCTGCAATGCCTAGCAAGAAAAAGGAAAGCCATACAAGCCTGCCCCACGTCCTGGCCCTCTGTGTATCTTTCTGCAAAAACAGGAGCATCTTGCTCACCTGTGCTTTGTCCCCTCAATCCAGCAACTTGAGTTATTCCCAACTCTGTGTCCACGTGTCCTTTTATCCTCGCAAATTCTCTCTCCATTTGCCTTTTGACCTCTTCCAACTTCAGGCAGTCCAGGATCCACCTGCCCTCACATAAGTGAACATGACAGCGCCATGTGGTTTCTGTTTATCTCCTTTCCAACAGGAGAGAACTTCACTGCATCGCCTGTCTTTCTGTTTATCGGTCTATCTGCCATCTATCTATCTATCTATCTATCTATCTATCTATCTATCTATCTATGCACCCACCCATCTTCCTCAAACCCTTTCATCCGCTTAAGCTATCCTCAGCACTCTGTAATAACTCCCATTTCGAGCACAATTTACCCACCCACCCATGGATATCTACCCTGTCATCTAAGGCTACAATTCCATGCATGCCTGGGAATGAGCCCTCCTGAGCAAGCATGCACAGGGGCAGGCTGCATGCCTACCTATCTAACTTAGCCCTCCCACTCCAGGGATAAACATGCCTCCTGCCGTCCATCCCTAACAGAATCAAAGGAGACAGCTATTTACCTTCCAAAGCACACATACCCAGACCTCCCCCCCCCTTTCTGGCTCCCTCTCTCCTACCCATGTGCTGTCGCTGCTGCAGTCTGGGCTCCTCTTGCTGCCTGCCTTTTCCAATTCCTCCCTCCCTCCCGTCTCCTCTGGAGTTAATCTCTCTCCTCCTTCCCCTCCTCGCACAAGGATGCTCTAGCCAATGGGCTGCGTTGGCGGCCCTCTCTGCTGCAGGTAGCTCAGTGGCTCGGCTACTGATGTCATCGCAGTGGAATGCGGGAGCCAAGGTGAAGTGGTGCCATGTGTTTGGAGGCGGTTTTTACGTGCCCAGGATCAGGCCTGAGGCAGGAGAGGGCTTGGCATAGGACAACAGCATGCCTCTCCCCTCCGACACCCACCTGCGCGCTTTCCTTTTCTGTAAAAGTGCTGGAGCAGAGGTTAGAATGAAACCTCCTGCTTGCTCTGCATTCAAGCTTCCAGCTAGAGCATTTTTTTTGCATCTCAGAGGGCTCCAAAATTGCTGCCGAGGGTGGCAGCTGAGAAAGAAGGCGCAGGAAATAGAAACTGTGAAGACAAGCATATTCACAGTTTAGAGGAACCTGTGAGAAGCCTGTGGAAAGGAAGGTTCCCCTCTCCCCCACTAGGATGTTTCTGAAGGTCCTCTAGTCCAACCCTGAACATTAGGGCAAGGTCTCCCTTATCAAATAACCTAAATAGAGTGCTCTGCTTTCCTTTCAGCAAGACCAAGGGGGGTATTATAAGAATGATAAGGTCTTAAAAGGTAAAGGGACCCCTGACCATTAGATCCAATCGTAACAGACTCTGGGGTTGCGGCGCTCATCTCGCGTTATTGGCCGAGGGAGCCGGCGTACAGCTTCCAGGTCATGTGGCCAGTGTGACAAAGCCGCTTCTGGCGAACCAGAGCAGCACACAGAAACGCCGTTTACCTTCCCGCTGTAGCGATACCTATTTATCTACTTGCACTTTGACGTGCTTTTGAACTGCTAGGTTGGCAGGAGCAGGGACCGAGCAATGGGAGCTCACCCCGTCGTGGGGATTCAAACCGCCGACCTTCTTGATTGGCAAGCCCTAGGCTCTGTGGTTTAATAATAAATGTTCATAAATGTACCAAGCAAACATGTGCATAAATATATAAACTACATGTTTGAAGCAGCACAGGGAGACACTCCTGAAACCATTTTAACTCCCAAACTGACCAAGGAGGAAGAAAATGGAAAAAAACCTTCCCATTGTCTCAGGAATTAAGTAATTACCATCTCAAAGGAATGGCCAGACTACCAGAAAAGGCAATCAGATAAGGCATTATCAGATAACCTGGCACACAGTAGATAAACAACAACATTCAAATTTCTGTTGTAGACCACCTTTTCTGTGATGTAGGTATGCTGTTTGTGGGGGGGTGGTCTTGGGCTACACCCCTTCTGTAATGTAGGTATGGAGGGGTGGTCTGGAGCTCCAGGGCAGGGGATTTCAAAATGGATATACAGTGGTACCTCGGGTTACAAACGCTTCAGGTTACAAACTCTGCTAACCCAGAAATAGCACCTCAGGTTAAGAACTTTGCTTCAGGATGAGAACAGAAATGGTGTTCTGGTGGTGCGGCGGCAGCAGGAGGCCCCATTAGCTAAAGTGGTGCTTCAGGATAAGAACAGTTTCAGGTTAAGAACGGACCTCCGGAATGAATTAAGTTTTTAACCAGAGGTACCACTGTATAAGGCCTTGTGCGCCATTGTTCGAGGTCCTCCTCTTCTCTCCTGCGTGTGGGGAGCACCTTGTTTAATAAGTTTAATAAAGATCAGACTTACTAGCTCTGCTTTGCTTCTCAATATACGCTGGTTGCCTCTGTTATTTTCTCCTACCGATGGAGAACCTACAAAGGACTCTAGAAGGGCTCTTGTGTACCCCATAAGCGGATAAGGGCAGATTTTGTTTACAACAGGGGGGAGAGGCTAGTTTTGTCGTCTGGGCAACCCAGGACCTCCCTGCACACTGCCCAGGCTTGCACCCCAGAGAGGTCACTTTGGTGCTGCTAACCCCTGGAGGCATACTCCATTGTCTCTTGAGACAGACGGATGCCAGCAACAACTCCCATCAACCTTGAGCATTGGCCATGCTAGCTGGGGCTGATGGGGGTTGTAGTCCAAGAGCATAAGGGGTGCCACAGGTTTCCAGCCTTTGCTTTAGCAATATATTTTGGGAATCTCAGGCACACAGGCTCAGTTAGGTCTGCCAGGCTTCGGACATAAGTCCACCAAGCTGTTTTGGGAAAATCACAGCCAATTTTCCCAGCCCTGACATGGGAAAGTTCAAGCTACTGTTATTTTAAAAAAAGAAAAGAAAAATCAGATGTTCATTCTAAGAACTGGGAGCGCTCTGCACATGGACAGAAAGACACAACAAGTTCAAAAAGCATTGGCTTTCTGATGCAAAGGAAGAATCAGGACCACACTTAAGCAAGTTGCACTCCGCCCTCTTTTGCACATATGACTCTTCATTTGCAGGCCTGGCTTGATGCCTGCAAAAGAGGAACATGCTCCTGATTCATTCCTTTGAAGTGGAGTCACCTGACACCATGATGATGTCAGGCGACTGACTGACAGGTGGGCAGCCCCACCCACTTGTGTAAGCAGTCCATGGCACGGCTTAGGATCTGTTGACAACAAACTTGGATAGACTATATAGCTGTCTGCCTGGGGAACCCTGTAGTTTATTATCACAGGCTCCCTTCCCCACATCTATGAGCTTGCTGCCACCACTGCTACCATGTTACAGGTAGTTTAATGGCCAGTTGGTGTTTGCTTCAGTAGGGTGCAAATTTGGCCCTGGGGTCATGAGTTGCCACACCATACATGGGCGTACCCAGGATCAAAACAAGGGGGGGCAGGCAAGCCACGCCCCAACCCCAGTCACCCGAGTGGCTGGCTGGCAATGACGTGGCCGGGATCCTCCCAGGAGGCGTGGTCAATGTCCACACCCCCTGGAGGGGAGGGGGTGGTCACGCGGTTCTCCGCAACTCCTCCCCGCCGGCCTCTGCTCTTTTTACCCTGGAAAAAAACAGTGTGCGCCGATGGTAGGCTGGTGTGTGTGCACTCTCTCTTTCCCTCACGCCCTCTTCCTCTTCCTCCTCCCGCTCGCTTCTGCAGCGTTACAAGCCTTGCCACAGACGCAGCTTTCCAGCCTTTTCCAGGCAGCCGGGGGGGCAACTCCCACCGCTGCCTTCCGCTGGGGTCTGTCTACCTTCCGCTGGGGTCTGTCTGCCTTCCGCTGGGGTCTTACGCTGTGCCCACTGCGGCAAGATCGTATACCCGACCTAGGAGGACAAAAGCATGCGCCACGAGCTGCCTCTTTCCCCCCCTTTTTAGCTTCTGGGGGGCAGCTGCCCCCCTGCCCCCTGGGTACGCCCATGACACCATAGACGAGAGCGAGTGAGCACACGAGCGTTACTTGCAGTGCATTGGGCGTGAGCAGGTGGTGGGTTGGGATCTGTTGGCAGATTGCCAGATGATTTGCAGCAGGTCAGCAAGGGTTTCTGGCTCCCAATTGTTTAGACCAGTGTTTCCCATCCAGTGTGCCTCCAGATGTTTTGGGACTACAACTCCCATCATTCCTGACCACTGGTCTTGCTAGCTAGGGATGATGGGAGTTGTAGTCCCAAAACATCTGGAGGCACACTGGTTGGGAAACACTGGTTTAGACAAGACCATGGGTAGGCAAACTAAGGTCCGGGGGCTGGATCCGGCCCAATCGCCTTCTAAATCCGGCCCGTGGACGGTCCGGGAACCAGCGTGTTTTTACATGAGTAGAATGTGTCCTTTTATTTAAAATGCATCTCTGGGTTATTGGTGGGGCATAGGAATTTGTTCATTTTCCCCCTTCCAAAATGTAGTCTGGCCCCCCACAAGGTCTGAGGGACAGTGGACTGGCCCCCTGCTGAAAAAAGTTTGCTGACCCCTGAACAAAACAATCAGTGGTTAATGTGCTGGACCAGGACCTGAGAGACCAGAGTTCAAATCCCCACTCAGTTATGGAGCTCACTAGGTGACCTCAGGCTAGTCACTCACTCCCAGCCTCACCTATATCACAGGGTTGTTGTGAGGGTAAAATGGGGAGGGGAAGAACTTTGCACACTGCTTGGAGCTCTTTGGAGGAAAAGGTGGGATATACATGCAAAAACAAAACAAAATCACAGTATCAACAACAACACCCACCCACCCACCCCCTAAAATTAGAATCCCTGACCCACAGTAACTCGGAGATACTTAGATTTGCATTTCTAGGCGTTCTATGGCTCAGGATTGAAGGAGGCAATTGACTTCTCCTTCTTTAAGCTCCAGTTTTGCAATTGGCTCCCTGTCGGCCCCACCCCTCCTGAGCACTAGGGTCCCATTGGTGGACCTTGGGGTAGAGGGGCGGGGTTCTAGTACAACACAAAGTAGATCCCCCACCCCAAAGCTTAAGTTAGCTGTACGTGAGCTTATGATTTGCTCTTCTTTTTCTTTCCCTCTCCTCTGCAAAGGTTGCCTAGGGAAGGATCCCATGGGCCAAAGGACACACTCGAAATAGAACAGCCTTTCTTGGGCAGCTCTGTGAGCTGTGACTCATTCTCTACTTTAGTTCTACATCAGTTGCACACGGCTGTTCTTTAGTCCAGTTAAGGGCTCTGCCCAGTTTCTAGTCTGGTGTATTTGGGGCTGGTAAATTTGAGCTGTGCTTTTCTCACTGCACCGTGGGCAGAGCCAAGAGCTACAGTACAGTATTAGGATCTGGGGACAGCTGCCCCTTGTGGTGAACCCCAGCAACTTCTCGGTGAAGGATCCCGAAAGTGGCAGCTTCTCAGTCCAGCCTCCTGCTTTCCAAAGTGGCCAGCCAGAGGGCCCAGTGTTAGAAGGTCACAGGTTCTATCCCTGGCATTTCCAGGTAGGATCGGGAGAGACCGCTATCTGAAACCCAGGAGAGACCCTGCCAGTCAGTGTAATAATAATAATAATAATAATAATAATAATAATAATTTATTTATGCCCCGCCCATCTGGCTGGGTTTCTCCAGCCACTTTGGGCAGCTCCCAACAGAATATTAAAAACACGACCAAACATCAAACATTAAAAACTTCCCTAAACAGGGCTGCCTTCAGATGTTTTCTAAAAGTCAGGTAGTTGTTTATTTCCTTGACATCTGACGGGACGGCATTCCTCAGGCCGGGTGCCACTACTGAGAAGGCCCTCTGCCTGGTTCCCTGTAGCTTCACTTCTTGCGGTGAGGGAACTGCCAAAAGGCCCTTGGAGCTGGACCTCAGTGTCCGGGCAGAACTCAGATACTGTATATAAGCTAGGTGCCAAGTGGCTCCTTAAACCAAGGTTACAGTCGCCAAAACAGAATGTCTAGTGGCCATTTTTGGGGGCAAGACGTCTCTAAAGTCTTATTTTCCAAATGATGGACTGACTGCGATTGATTCTCAGTTAAACATCTGGTTAGTTCAGATGGCCACCTTAAGCTTAAGAGCTTTGAGAACTTAAAGAAGAAAAGTCACTCTATCCAGAAAGAGTCCACATATATATTGGTCTATTACAACCTCTTTTTCTTAATGGTGACATAGACCATTAATAACATAATAATATTCTTCACAACTGAAAGCAGGACAAGTGGGGTGAGGTAAGTGAAGAAAAAGCTGCAACAATTAGCTACAACATTGTTCGCTGCTCCTGCTCAGGCTGCACAGAAAAAGAATTTTGGTTCCGGAAATTCATTCCAATCGTGCAGATAAAATATAACAGATAGAATTCTACAGGATGGGGTAATAGGGTGTGAAAACAGTCCAGAACCAATGATTCCCAGGCATCCAGCTCTAGATCAGGCACCCCCAAACTGCAGCCCTCCAGATGTTTTGGACTACAACTCCCATCTACCCCGACTACTGGTCCTGCTAGCTAGGGATCATGGGAGTTGTAGGCCAAAACATCTGGAGGGCTGCAGTTTGGGAATGCCTGCTCTAGATGGTAGAGATGTCAGATACCATCATGGTGCCCAGGCATCTTCACGTGGTCGCTAGTGGTTGAAAGCCAGTTGCAAAATGTTGTTGTTTAGTCGTTTAGTCGTGTCCGACTCTTCGTGACCCCATGGACCGTAGCACGCCAGGCACTCCTGTCTTGCACTGCCTCCCGCAATTTGGTCAAACTCATGTTCGTAGCTTCGAGAACACTGTCCAACCATCTCGTCCTCTGTCGTCCCCTTCTCCTAGTGCCCTCAATCTTTCCCAACATCAGGGTCTTTTCCAGGGAGTCTTCTCTTCTCATGAGGTGGCCAAAGTATTGGAGCCTCAGCTTCACGATCTGTCCTTCTAGTGAGCACTCAGGGCTGGTTTCCTTCAGAATGGATAGGTTTGATCTTCTTGCAGTCCATGGGACTGCAAAATGCGCCTGGCTAATTTCAAACACTGCCAGAGGCCTCTGGGGAACCTGTAAGCAGGTGATGACTGCAACTGTCCCCTCCTGGTGTAGCTGGTCCTCAGTGGCATGTTGCCTGTGAACCTGGAGGTTGCATATAGCCATCATGGCCAGTAGCCAAAAGATAGCCTTATCCTTCATGAATTGGTCTATTTCCCTTTGTGGCCACCTGAGTTGGTGGCCATCACTGCATCCTGTGGCAGTGTGTTCCATAAATTAACCTTATACTTTCTTTTGACTGGCCCAACTCTCCCACCAATCAGTTCCAGTAGAATTAACATTAACCTTCAGCCTTTTCAGGCATGGGATCCGTCTTTTGCCCAAACCTGCCTTTGGAGATATGTGTCTTAATTTTCTACCACATATTTGTATGTTAGTCATGCTCAGGGGTCCCCAAACTAAGGCCCGGGGGCCGGATGCAGCCCGCGCAAGCCATTTGTGCGGCCCCTGACAACCCCCGCCGCCCGCTCTTATTGGCGCACCGCAGTGCGGTTGCCCATCTCCGAGTCGGTGCAGCACCAGAAATAGCTTGTGCGCATGCGCAGGCCGGAGAGCCGTGCTCCCATACACATGCACACAAGCTATTTCTGGTGCTGCACTTCCCCGGAAGTGCACCGGAAATGACGTCTGCACATGTGCAGAAGCCATTTCTGGCTCCGTGCCACGCCAGAAAAAGTGCGCATGCGTATGGGAGTGTGTTCCCCCACCCTCCGGCCCGCCACACGATCAGTGCTGGAGGAACCGACCCAAAGCCGGCTAAGTTTGGGGACCCCTGGTCATGCTGCGGTTACAACCCACCTTGAATTAGGCAATGACCCTAATGGATCCAGACCCACCAGCTGAAGAACAATGCATTAGCTGACCCAAGTTCCAGTATTGTAAGAGAGGAAGAAAAATGCCTCTCAGTTATCCATTCAACTACTGTCTCTCAGCCCCAACAAACCTAAAATCTTTACCTCAGTTGGTATCTGTCCTGGATGAGTTGATACAATGGCTGTTTTTATATTGATAGGTTTTTCAAAAATCATTTTTATATGCAATCTTTTTAAAAAATAATAACAATAATGATAATGAATTTTTATTTATATCTCACCCTCCCCAGCCAAACCGGGCTCAGGGGGGCTGACATCAAAGTACATTAAAACATATAATCTAGCAATCGGCTGAAATACAGCTTAAAATCATATTAAAATCAGAATAAATCAGAATAAATCGGATGGAAACCCACAGTTTATAACTATAGGGATTGGGAACATTAAGTGCTCACCAGGCTCAGCTAGTTGTATGAGCCAGTGAGAAGAGTTAAGAGAGGCCACTTAAGAGGGGGGTCAGACTGGACCCTGACCAAAGGCCTGGCGGAACAGCTCCATATTGCAGGCCCTGCAGAAAGATGTCAAGTCCCACAGGGCCCTGGTCTCTTGTGATAGAGCGTTCCACCAGACTGGGGCAAGGGACGAAAAGGCCCTAGCTCTGGTCGAGGCCAGTCTAACCTCCTTGAGACCTGGGCCCCGCAATATGTTATTGTTTGCAGACTGTAAGGTGCTCCACAAGGCATACCAGGAGAGACAGTCCCGTAGTACGAGGGTCCCAGGTCATATAGGGCTTTGAAGGTTAGAACCAGCACCTTAAACCTGATCCTGTACTCCACCGGGAGCCAGTGCAGCTGGTGTAGCACTGGATGAATGTGATCCCGCAGCGAGGACCCCGTAAGTAGCATTCTGCTGTTTTCACATACTGTACGCAGCTGTTTCAGATATGTCATTATATGGTGAATTGCTTTAAGACGCTGCATGGAAAGCAATTAATCAAAGAAACTAACAACAGCAACAGGGGTGTTGTGAAGAGGGAAGGAGACCTTCATACATTGCCTTGAGCTGGCATCCCCAAACTGCGGCCCTCCAGATGTTTTGGCCTACAACTCCCATGATCCCTAGCTAAGAGGACCAGTGGTCAGTGATGATGGGAATTGTAGTCCAAAACATCTGGAGGGCCGAAGTTTGGGGGTGCCTGGCCTTGAGCTTGTTGGATGAAGGACAGCTGTGCAACTGGTAATAAGGCCTGAGATATACCAGTGAAGACCAACTCTTGCATTTATGCGGTTCGGTCAGTTTAGTGGGCTGGGGCTGGGACTGTATTCTGTTGTATACACTGACCTCCTCAGGGCAGAGGAGGAGCTAGCTGCTCCAGCACTCAGAGTGGCGAACATGCTGTGCACTTGGGGTTGGGGCTCATAGCTGCCAAGTCTCCTGTATTCCCCGGGAAACCCCCGTTTTTCCAGCTGTCCCCAGCCAAAAAAACGGTTTATTCTGGCACGGCGGCCATTTTGGAACGGGGCGGAGCATGCTCAGAAGCGACTTTTGATGCTGCTTTGTCCAGTTCCAAAATGGCTGCAGCGTGACTTCTGGTGCGGCGGCCATTTTGGAACAGGGCAGAGCAGCATCAAAAGTAGCTTCTGAGCATGCTCCGCCCAGTTCCAAAATGGCGGCAGCGCTACTTCCGGCCTGCTACTTCCGGTCCAGTCCCTTATTTCTCAGGTCCGAACTTGGCAGCTATGGTGGGGCTAGCTGCCCACATGGGTGGGGCAAGTGTCTCAGGGAACTGCGGCAAGCGTCCCAGGGGGGCACTGCCCACAGTAAGCGTGCCAGTGGGTGGCATGGCGATGTCAACCCCCCCCTCAGGGATGACACCCAGGGAGGGCCGCACCCACCGCACCCCCCTTCCTCCGCCAGTGCCTCAGGGTCTCCATAATGGCACATTAAAGGACATTTCTTCAAAGAAAAGCAGCTTAGTAAAATGAGCTGGTGTCGTGACTGAATTGAACTCCGTTCAAATCTCACCTTAGCCACGACCTTCCTAAGTAGCCTTGCAGAAGCTTCCCTCTCACTTAGCCAGCTTTCCATTTGCAACATGGTGACAAAACATATTCGCTGAAGCTTAACCGGGCTGCTGCAGGGGTTATTATGGATACTGTGGTACCTCGGGTTACAAACACTTCGGGTTACAGACTCCGCTAACCGGGAAGTAGTACCTCAGGTTACGAAACTTTACCTCAGGATGAGAACAGAAATTGCATGGCAGCGGCCGCAGGAGGCCCCATTAGGTAAAGTGGTACCTCAGGTTAAGAACGGTTTCAGGTTAAGAACGGACCTCCGGAACGAATTAAGTACATAACCAGAGGTACCACTGTATATGGGAGGGGCTTGAAATGAGCTTTGTTGCCATTGTTGCCTCCAAACTTTCTCATGCAAATGGAAGTTCTAGTTATGTATAACTTGTTTATGCAGCGTTTATATGATATATAAACATATAACAATAACATTATAAAATCTGTGCTTGACTCTACAAGGAGGCAGGCAAACTACACAGCACTGATACGATTTCCTAAACATTGTAATGAAAAGACAAATGGCCACTGAAGAACATCATGCATTTCAAATTACCTAAGACCAATACAGTGGTACCTCTACTTACGAATAACTCTACTTACGAATGTTTCTACTTACGAATGGAGCTCCGTCCGCCATCTTGGATGCAGTTTAGATAGGATTTTTTCTACTTACAAATTTTTAGATAGGGTTGCTTCTACTTTCGATTTTTTTTCTCCCAATGCATTCCTATGGGATTCGACTTACAAACTTTTTCGACTTACGAATGTGCGTTCGGAACACATTAAATTCGTAAGTAGAGGTACCACTGTATAGGTCAATGACCTTCAACCAAGCAAAATTAGAATTTCGTGGATGGAACTGGAACATGGGCATTTCAAAACTGGACTTCAAGTCCTCAAACTCCCAACTGAAAGCCAGAAATTCAAAACTTTTGCTCTTCAAAGCTTCGATCCCTTTGCCCCCAGTTTTGCAAAAAAAATCCTCTGCTGGGTTGGAATGGGATTTGCAATGTCAAAAAGAAATTGTACCTGTGTGCTGCACAGGTATGCTCACCAGGGAGCCGAGATCGATTGCAGTTCCCCATTGCATCTGCCCTTCATGGGAAACTTGGCCTTCCTTTTGCACAGTGTGCATAACACCTGACAGGAGCTGCCCTTCTCCAGACCGCTTGGTCGCTTGCTTGCATGTGCACGTGAGATGCATACATCTGGCCACTTGCACACACCCCTCGCAGAGACATTTCTTGGTCCCCCAGTTTCCTCTTGAGCTTTAGCAACAGCCATTCTCCCTCATCTGGCCAATTAGGTCCCACCAAACGGAAATGAAATTAAATTGGCTAAAGCTGCCCAGGGGTAATTAATCAGGGTTCTTCTACCTTTTTGGCAGCCTCTCGGTCTGGCTATTCATCATCGGAGTGCCTTGAGATTTAAAGTGAAACACAGCAGCTGGAGTGAATGATGTAAAAGGACAAGTCTCCAGGAAACGTCCTCGCTGGGCAGGCGGGGGCTCTTGTATGTGTGATTTTAAAGGGCTCTCATATGTATGATTTTAAAGGGCCGCCTACCCCAACCTAGAGCCCTCCAGATGTTGTCCAACTTCCATGAACTCCAGCCAAGCAGACCCAATGCTCAGGGATGATGGGAGTTGTAGTTCAACCAGGTCCAGAGGGTGCCATCTTGAGGAAGGTTAAGGCACAAGGGGAACAGCCTTAGCTGAGTGGTAGGGAGAAGCTCCCAGGCTTATTCTATGGCATCTCCAGGTAGGGCTGGGAGAGAGACTCCTGTCTGAAATCCCAGAGAGCTGCTGCCAGTCAGTGTAGACCAGGCATCCCCAAACTGTGGCCCTCCAGATGTTTTGGCCTACAACTCCCATGATCCCTAGCTAACGGGACCAGTGGTCGGGGAAGATGGGAATTGTAGTCCAAAACATCTGGCGGGCCGAAGTTTGGGGATGCCTGGTGTAGACCATACTGGTCATTTATCTGACCAGTATTCCTGTGAGCCTAAGGTCTTCTGTGCCACTGCCACAAAGAGAACAATGTGAGAATCCAGTTCACCGCAGCACAAAATGGGATATCACCATAGCAGATGCCTCACATTGGCTAAAGGGTGGGAGGCAGATTATGCCACATGGGTTGAGTTTTCTTTCCTCTCTTGCCATTGTTGCCTCTAAAATTTCACTAGTTTGCCTCCAAACTAACCACTAGTTGTGGTTAAGTATAATTTGGGGCCCAGTGCCAGTATTTAGGCAACTGCTGGAGCCCGAACAGCCTGGCACTTGTCCTAGTCCCCTTCCCCACTTTCACAAACTGGCTGGGTTTAGGAGTCACCATGTTAATTTCCCACTGTGCCCATGGAGACATTTTGGCAAGTTAAAACAATAGCTCCTCGCCACCCAGCGCCAATTCACTTTTTAAAAATGTCACCTTATGTGAAACATACAGAACAAAAACCCAAGACAAACATGCTAATATAATCATAGAATTGTAGAGTTGGAAGGGACCCCAAGGATTACCTAGTCCTATCTTAGCTGAGATTCCATTGCAGGAATCTCAGCTGAAGCATCCATGGCAGAGGGCCATCCAACCTCTGATAAAAACCTCCAAAGGAAGGAGAGTCCACAACCTCCTGAGGGAGTCGGTTCTACTGTTGAACAGTTCTTCCTGTTCTTCAATAGAAGAGAAAAAGGGAGACCAGATTGTGTGAAAGGTATCTTTTTGGGGAAATGCCTTTGATTAGTCGCTGATGGTATGTGAGGCATTCTGACAGAGCAAGGCTCCAGATGTTATTAACCAAGGATAGAACAGGATATTTTAATGCCACCATCATCACAGAGATGTCTGTGGAGGGGGTATATTGATTGAAAATGTATTGTATTGTAACTTTTGAATATATATTTTTTAAGAAATAAAAAATAGAAAGTTCTTTCAGATGTTTAGTTGGAATCTCCTTTCCCGTAACTTGAAGCCATTGGTTTGAGTCCTACCCTCCAGAGCAGGAGAAAACAAGCTTCTTCCCTCTTCCATGTGGCATCCCTTTACATCCTTGTAGAGATTTGTAACCACATGGCTGCCCAAGAGGGAGAGGTGAGGAACTCCACTGACTTGTTGTGGGACAGCTGCCACTGGGCTTCCTCCCCTCCAGAAACTGCCTCCCTCAACAACCATTCCACTTGGTCAGGGGTCAGCAAACTTTTTCAGCAGGGGGCCGGTCCACTGTCCCTCAGACCTTGTGGGGGGCTGGACTATATTTTTTTGGGGGGGAAGAATGAATTCCTATGCCACACAAATAACCCAGAGATGCATTTTAAATAAAAGCACACATTCGACTCATGTAAAAACACCAGGCAGGCCCCACAAATAACCCAGAGATGCATTTTAAATAAAAGCACACATTCTACTCATGTAAAAACACCAGGCCCCACAAATAACCCAGAGATGCATTTTAAATAAAAGCACACATTCTACTCATGTAAAAACACCTGGCAGGCCCCACAAATAACCCAGAGATGCATTTTAAATAAAAGAACACATTCTACTCATGTAAAAACAGGCTGATTCCTGGACCATCCACGGGCCGGATTTAGAAGGCGATTGGGCCGCATCCGGCCCCCGGGCCTTAGTTTGGGAACCCCTGCACTTGGCCATTATGAATCTGGGAAGTTTGAGTACTTTAACTTTTAAACAGAACCCCCCCCCCCCCCCGGCAATCAATCCCCTTACCATAGCTCTGCTTTTATTATTTTATCATGCCTTTTATTCAGATTGTCAACCAAAGGTCAGCGACTGTGTCATTTCTTTAATTTTTTGCATAGCACTTAGAAAATGTAGCCATAACAACAAGAATGCTTAACAAACCACAGAGAGAGCGAGAAAGAGAGAGAGAGAGAGAGGGAGGGAGGGAGGGAGGGAGGGGGAGCTGATGCTGGTAGAGGACATAATGGAAGTCTGCAATGTTTATTTATTTGCAAAAAATTCTATACCAACCAAATCACAGCAGTAAATAGCATAACATCAACAATGAAATTACTTTCATAAAGCTAGTAAAAAGGAACAGGATTCACCGACTAACCACAACAGCAGAAGCCCTGTGCAAGAGTTTGTGCAATGGAGCTTCCCCCCCTCACCATCCTCATGCACCCCAAACGTGTCTGGGGGGTGTCAGGAGAACCCCCAGAACAGCACACGGGGGGATTGTTTCATCTGACAGACTGATATGCTTGCACAGGCAGAACATTAGTGGTTGTTGTCATCTGTCTGTCTCAAGAGATAATGGAGAGAGCTTCTGGGGGGGGAAGTTGATGACCTCCAGGAGTGCCAGCTTGTCCCCACGACCATGGGTGTTTGGGCCATGGGTACCATGCAGTGTGCATGGGCCTGGCACCGAAATTTGTGGGTGCCTGGCCTCTTCATGGGGAATTTTGTGGGTGCTTGGGCATCCAGGGCCCCAGGGAGTTGGCATCTATGGTGACCTCCCCAGGGTGCATTCCTCGGCAGTGTGTATGGAGGTCTTGGGCTGCCCAGATGACAAGAACCCTCTCTCAGCCTGGCAGGGGTGGTCCAAAGGAAAGCAGAACAATATGTTTGGCACCAGCTTGGCTGCAGGAGTTGCCAGAAGGAGGCGTACGAGATGCCATCCAACAGGCTTAGGGTCTCCACTTCAGATTTGTGTAGGGTTTTTGTCTTAGCCTTTTCTTCTCCAGAATATATCCCACAACACTGATTTCCACCCAAACCAGTAGATCACTACATCAATATACCTGGATGTCCCCTTAGCTGTCATCACCAGGTTCTGCACCAAGACAAAGAAGTTATTCAGACCTGTCTCTTGCAGTAACTGGAACTAAAATGTTACTTGTAAGGCAGATGACAAGTCTTTTTTATGAATGTTTTTGTTGAGTCAAAGGGTCTTTTCTAATATTTTTTTGCTATCACAACAACAAACTCGTACAAGGGAAACGTGTAAATCAAGATCTGCACCACTATAGCCCAGAAACCAGTATTTGCACCCCTGTAGTAGTCCATTCAAAATGGATGCTACCAAAGGATAATGGTGGCCAGGCTGCCTATGCCCAGAAGGAGTTGCAACAGAGACACAAGTCTCAGCAGGCAGCAGGTGCTGCAGTCTTGTGCCGCAGTGTCTGTTTGGGTCTCCAAAGACAGCACCTGATCAGAAGGCATCCCCAGACGGCAAACCCGATCCTTCAGAAGGAGTCCAGTTTTCAAAGCTGGTTTGAGAACACAATAATGAATCGGTAGGAGACCAAACACTTCCATTGTTTTGCATTTCTCCAGCCAAAGTCACTGCAGAGCTGGGTCGGTTGCTGTCCAAGGTGCTGATTTTTAATAGAGAGCTCTCAAGTTGCGGTGAATAACTCAGTGCAGTGTTATATATACCACAGGGGTCAGTATCAGGCTGCAGTTTGTAACCAACACGCTGTCTCTGCTCCTCTTTGCCAAAGCGAGGGTTTAACATGGCCTCTAGTACTACACAAAATATCATTTTTTTAAAGGTGGTGGTGGTGGGATTACAATATGAAATGAAGGGAAGGGGAGAGCATCTTGCTCTGGGCTGTTCCTCACCCACAACAGGATACATCAAAGGGATGAGAGGGCCCTCCAAATTACCACCTTCCGGAGAGTCCCCAGGCCATGATGCTTCCCTTTTAAGAGGAGTGAAGGTCAAGTTGTGTGATCACAGCTCGGAGGTGACGTCATCCTCTACCCAAAAAGCCTCCACTTCCCCAGGGAAGGTTGGGAGCAGGGATGATTGTGTGGCTTCAGCTTCCGGGTATGATTCACCACTGTGGGGGAAGGGTTGGGGAGCCTTGGCCCATATGCCCAAGTCTGTGTCATCTCCTCCTCCTCCTCCTCACCACCACCACCACTCTGGCGGCTCTCCTTGTAGACCCTTGGGATGTGCAATCTGAGCTACCCAAGCATTGAGCTGCTCAGCTGCTAGGCGTTTTCAAATGAAGTCATTTCCTGGTTACTTCCACTGCACTGCCCCCATGCCTGGGGGTGAAGAGGAGGAGGAGGGCAAAGTGCAGGGCACCACTTCATTACACAACCAGGCCCTCATGATGATGGAATCGCCTCGTAAATGGGAGGACGTCCTTTACTGTTTGTTAGACAAGATGGCGGCTTCCATGCTGGACCCCAACATGGGGGAGTAACATATACACATTGAATTGCCACAGCCCAACAAGATGACAACAACCCCCCACAACAGTGAATGGGTCGATATGGCTAAGTGGACCCAGCAACCCCCTCCTCCTCACACACACAAAGAAAACTCACAGCCGTCGACTGAAGGCGACTAACCATTCCCTGGGGCCCCCCAGTCTCTCTCACTGCCAATGAAAACTAATAAATGACTGGGAAAAGACCCTGGTCACATGGTGCTGCCACTAAAACCTTGTACAAACACTGTGCAAAAGAATGAAAGTTCACTACCTCCTTCCCCCCCTCCCACTTTGTCTCTTCTCCCCCCAACCTCAAACTGGTCAAAACATAATTGTTTCACACTGCATGCAAATGATCTACAGAAAAGTCCCTGAGAACTGAAAGCTGAGACGCCGTATGCACTTTTATTACCCAAGGAAATCTTTAATAAAAAAACAATTTTTTTAAAAGAACTGTTTTTTAGCTTTTGAATTTAAACTGCCCACCTCTGACCCGCAGCGTCCTGAGGGGCCAAATGTCAGTGTCCTCTCTTTGCAACTCTGCTGAGGGAGCTCAACCCAAATTTGCCAAGTGCAAAGCAGGTTGACAAAGACTAGAACAGGTGTTGTTGTTGTTGTTGTGGTGGTGTGTGTGTGTTGGGTCTGGCCTGTGCGAAAGGGTCCAGAACAGCGTTGGCAGCAAGTCAAGCCGCAGCGAAAGCAAGAAGGCGGCCTATTGAGGGATGTGCTGACAAAGCTGTGGGGAAGGAGGGGTGAGCTCTGCCTCATAAATCCCAAGTGGGAGGCCGCTTTCTAGCTCTCGGCTCTTCCTGGAAACCACGTGAGTGACAAATACAAGAGGGAGGTGCAAGGAAAGGGGAGGGGGGCCAAGGGATGGAAGGCTGCGCTGCTGCCATAGCAACAGATGCAAGAGAGGAGAGCAGCGCTGAGCATGAAGTCAGCACTAATATTAATCGCTGACTCCACAGTGGGTGGTACGCAGGGAGAGAGAAGAGGCGGGGTGGGAAGGAAGGAAGGAAAGAAGGAGGGCAGCTGGTCTTAAGGGGACCGCAGGAGGTGTCACTTTGCTGCTTTAAGATGAAGAGTCCAGTGCATGAGAGGAATTAAGGTGAGAAGGGTGGTTGGAAGGAGGGCAAGGATTCCTGTACCTTTAAGGGCTGAATAAGGAAACAGGGCAGGAGCAACTTTGCTTATGACAAGCTGTACCTGCTTACAGACAGGCCTTATTTGACACAGCTCTTACGATCACAGAATTGTTGTTTAGTTGTTTAGTCGTTTAGTCGTGTCCGACTCTTCGTGACCCCATGGACCATAGCACGCCAGGCACTCCTGCCTTCCACAGAATTGTAGTGTGGTATAAAAAATAGGGGACCCAGGTGGCGCTGTGGGTTAAACCACTGAGCCTAGGGCTTGCTGATCAGAAGGTCGGCGGTTCGAATCCCTGTGACGGGGTGAGCTCCCGTTGCTTGGTCCCAGCTCCTGCCAACCTAGCAGTTCGAAAGCACGTCAAAATGCAAGTACCGTATATTCTGGCATATAAGACGACTGGGCGTATAAGACGACCCCCAACTTTTCCAGTTAAAATATAGAGTTTGGGATATACTCTCCGTATAAGAAATACGACCCAGCGTATAAGACGACCCCCGACTTTTGAGAAGATTTTCCTGGCTTTAAAAAGTAGTCTTATACGCAGGAATATACAGTAGATAAATAGGAACCGCTACAGCGGGAAGGTAAACGGCGTTTCCATGTGCTGCTCTGGTGTGCCAGAAGTGACTTTGTCATGCTGGCCACATGACCTGGAAGCTATACACCGGCTCCCTCGGCCAATAATGCGAGATGAGCGCGCAACCCCAGAGTCGGTCACGACTGGACCTAATGGTCAGGGGTCCCTTTACCTTTTATAAAAAATAGGTGGGGGTTGGCTTCTGCTGCCCAACTCCCCAAGGGACTCTGGGTCCCCTGAATCCATGATCGGTCAGAGAAGAATGGATGGAAGCAGGATCCGGTGAAAGGAAGGCAGATCTTTATTTTTCTGTTGCAACAGAGTTGCCCCCCTCTTTGCAAGGAGGTATGCAAGCCCCCTGAAAGACTTTAGACCAGGGGTAGACAACCTAAGGCCCATGGGCTGGATGTGGCCCAATCACTTTCTCAATCTGGCCCACGGACGGTCCAGGAATCAGCGTGTTTTTACATGAGTAGAATGTGTCCTTATATTTAAAATTAATCTCTGGGTTATTTGTAGGGCATAGGAATTTGTTCACACCCCCCCCCAAAAAAATATAGTCCGGCCCACCACATGGTCTGAGGCAGGCATCCCCAAACTGCGGCCCTCCAGATGTTTTGGACTACAACTCCCATGATCCCTAGCTAACAGGACCAGTGGTCAGGGATGATGGGAATTGTAGTCCAAACCATCTGGAGGGCCGAAGTTTGGGGATGCCTGGTCTGAGGGATGGTGGACCGGTCCCGGCTGAAAAAGGTTGCTTTAGACCTTTTAGCCAACCCCTTAGCCAAAGACCACCCAAAAGGCATCATACATACACCACAGAAGGAGGCGATCTCCAACAGAGATTTGAGAGTGAGGCTTCTCTCCTGCCTGCCAGGATACCTGATAATATCTTACTGAGCCTGCTTCCTTCTTCTCTGGCCAACCATGGGCTCAGGGGAGTTGGGCAGCAAAAGCCAACCCCCTATTTTTCTACCACAGTAGCATTGGAAGAGACCACAATGGTCCAACCCCCCTGCAATCTTCTGCCCAATGTGGGGCTCAAACCCATGACCCTGAGATTAAGAGTCTCATGGTCTGCTAACTGAGCTATCCTTGGCCTTTGCCCAACCTGGTGCCCTCAGCCTGTTTTGGACTACAACTCCTGTAGCAATGAAGAGGAAAGCTCAGTGCATGTGAATGGCTATGCCCATTAAAGGTAGGAGTGTGCCCTTCTCTTAAGAAAGGAGCACAGTGGGAGCCCTGTCTAGAGGGACAGTGTTATTACAGTGGAACCTCGGTTTACGAACACCTCGGTTTATGAATTTTCAGTTTATGAACACCGCGGACCCATCTGGAACGGATTAATTCACTTTCCATTACTTTCAATGGGAAAGTTCGCTTCAGTTTATGAACAGACTTCCGGAACCAATTACACCCATGCTTCGGGTTAAGTACGCTTCAGGTTGAGTACTCCGCGGACCCGTCTGGAACCGATTAATCCACTTTCCATTACTTTCAATGGGAAAGTTCGCTTCAGTTTATGAACACTTTAGTTTATGAACAGACTTCCGGAACCAATTGTGTTCATAAACCGAGGTACCACTGTACCACTATTCCACCCTGTTCTCAAGGTTCTGCTCATGAGACCATGATCATAGAATCATTGAGTTGGAAGAGACCACAAGTCCAACCCCCTGCCAAGCAGGAAACAGTCCAACCCCCTGCCAAGCAGGAAACACCATCAAAGCATTCCTGACAGATGGCTGTCAAGCCTCTGCTTAAGAAGGAGACTCCACCACACTCCTTGGTAGCAAATTCCACTGCCGAAAGGCTCTTACTGCCAGGAAGTTCTTCCTAATGTTTAGGTGGAATCTTCTTTCTTGTAGTTTGAATCCATAGCTCCGTGTCCGCTTCTCTGGAGCAGCAGAAAACAACCTCCCTTCCTCCTCTATATGACATCCTTTGATATATTTGAACATGGCTATCATATCACCCCTTAACCTTCTCTTCTCCAGGCTATACATACCCAGCTCCCTAAGCCGTTCCTCATTACACAAAGGACAGAGTATGGATGGTGAACCGCTGCTGCCCCAGAAAAGTCTTTTATGGACCTTTTGCCAGTTTGGTGGTGACAGTGAAGCAGCGAAAAGAACGAAAACTGAGCTGTATGTATATGAGAAAGTGGGACAAGAGACAGCACACTGCCCTCTTTCCAGCACTTGGAGAAAGGCAGATCACGTGCACACCTCCCTCCCTGCAGCAGGGCAAAGCTCTGAGCTCAGGAACTCTGCAGAATTTCCCCCTTCTCTTGCTGGGTGGAGCAAATATTGGTTCTGGATGTGTGGAAACCATGTTCGAAATCCTTGCTTAGCTTCTATGGGTGCTTCCAGACAGGTGCTTATTGTGGGATCAGTGCTCCTCCCCAGATTCCACACAATATTGTTGGCATCAAAATGCTCCTCACTCCAATTTAATTCCCATTTACCCTTCCTGGAGTGTGGTGTGCATATTGCTGCCAATGACTCTTTGTGATATCTCAATGACCCGTCTGCGAATTAAGCCCTGTCCGGAAGCAACCCAAGGTTTTCTTTGTGACTTTGGATAAGTCAGCGTCTACCTAGGGGTGTTGCAGAGCTAAAACAAGGTAACTCTTGGGAAGTCATGAATAGCTATTGCTTTCATTTCCAGAAATATAACTGTTGTCTATTTACACAGCAGGATAAATGTTTGGAACGCAACAGCAAAATTCTAAATGATTATTGATGATTTCTACAATCTCCAAAAGCAGCGACCTGCTTAGCCGGGTTGGGCAAGGTATCTATTGAATGGAGGGCTATGACAAGCATTAGTAAGGCTAGATAGATGTAAACTACATCTAGCCCGTGTTTGTTTTGAGTGGAGAACATAATGAGATAGTAAGTTGAATTGAATGGACGGCTAGTTTCTCTTTGTGCCTAGAGCCAAACACAACTGAGCCAGTTCCCTAGGCTTTTAATGAGAAGCAATGTGAAACAGTTGTAGGATCCAAGGTTATGCGCAATGCACAACAGTTTGGAAAATCGTATTGCAATGAAAATGGCAAATCTGCTTTGGCAGATAACTATCCCAAACAGTTGGTGTCAATTTTTGCCAAGGGACATGGCAATCATGAGGAATGATGGGTTACAAATATTTTAGCTTGTGCATTGTCACATCCGGAGTGGGCACTATCTGAAAACAAATACCTTTGTAAAAAAATAAAAATAAAATCTGTATGTATTAATACAAAGGCTGAGAAGGAATCATGAGGATGTAGTAGTAAACACAGCAAATTCTAAATCCAAAAAAAGCCTTTGCATGGAGGCTGGATTTAACAAAACCACAGAGCACAGTTGAGCCAAATTTACTTTTAAGCAAGACATTTAGATGAGCTTGCCTGCCATTAACTGGTTCCATTCCCTAAATCAGTGTTTCCCAACCAGTGTGCCTCCAGATGTTTTGGAACTACAACTCCCATCATCCATAGCTAGCAAGACCAGTGGTCAGGAATGATGGGAGTTGTAGTCCCAAAACATCTGGAGGCACACTGGTTGGGAAACACTGCCCTAAATCAGGGGTCAGCAAACTTTTTAAGGAGGGGGCCGGTTCACCGCCCCTCAGACCTTGTGGTGGGCTGGACTGCGCATGTGCGCGCACACACACACACACAGCAGCGGGGGGCTTCTCTGCCACTCTGCCTGCGGTAGCGGGGGCGCCTCTCCTTTCTGGGCCAGCTTTCCTGGGCACCACGTGCAGGGCCAGCAGGCACGCCAAGCTCCAGCCGAAGCCCCGCAATGTGCCCATCATGATGCCCACAGTACGGCCATGGATGGAGAGGCTGGTGGGCGGATGGCGAGTCTGGGCCTTGCCCCAGTGCGTGGGCAGAGAGGCTTCAGATTGGCTGGCACTAATCAAAGCCCAGCTCCCTTCCTCCGCAGGGCAGAGAGAAGCCAGGAGGAGGGAGGAGGTGCTGCCGTGGTGTGTGTGTGTGAGGGAGGGGAGGGAATGGCGCCCCCCCAAAAAAACTGCAAAAAATGGCGCAGCCCAAACGATCACGCTGACCCAAGCAGCGATTCCAGGACCATCCGTGGGCCGGATCCAGAGGGCAATTGGGCCTGATCTGGCCCGCGGGCCTTAGTTTGCCGACCCATGCCTTGGATACTCTGCACAATAGATCTGGATTCCAAAAAGGTCTCAGAACCTCTGGGTTCTTTTCCTACTGAGATCCTCCTTTTGTCATCATTTATGGGGATTGCAAGGTGGTGGTGATGATGTAGGAAACCATGTACATGGTTGCGTGTTGTGGGTGCTTATGAGCAGACTCCAGTTAAGGTCACTGGGGGTCCTGCAGTTCCCCTGCGGTTCTGTTCCCCTTCCTCCAGCTTGCATCACAGTCAGCTTCCCAATCTCAAAGGCGATTAGCAGCTCAGCGCTGATCCCTCGTGGGGAATTTGCAGGTAAACAGATCATGGGCTAGATGGAAGAGGCATATAAGAATGCACTGCACCCTTCAATAAAGCTTCTTCCCCCAGTCTTTTGGCAAGTCAAATGCCAACAGTAGGGATGGGCGGAATCCAGAAGATCAATGCCTTTGCTAGATCCGTTTCCTTCAGACCTAAGCAATGGAGTTGTACATATTTCTAAAAACCAATCGCAATTCCACATTCTTCTAGTTCTGTGGGAACCTCTTTTGTGCAGCCTTTCTTTATTCTAGCGTCTCTCTCTTTCTCCCTCCCCTAGTTTTGTTTGCAAGCACGTTGCATAGTGGCCTTTCAAATGGAAAACAAGTTATTTGGGGTGATGGGCCATAGCTCAGTGATAGATGCATGTTTTGCACATAGACGTTCCTAGGCTGTGCCCATGGCAGTTTTAAAAAGCCATTTAAAAGGGTCAGGTGGGAAATGGTTTCTTCCTGAGAAATTGGAGAGCCACTACCAAATTGGCCTAAGCAATACAGTGGTGCCTCGCAAGACGAAATTAATTCGTTCCGCAAGTCTTGCGATAATTTCATCTTGCGAAGCGCGGTTTGCTGCAGAAAAAAACAAAAAAATCATATTGCATAGCACGGCCATAGAAAACATCGTCTTGCGAGTCAACAAAAACATCGCAAAACGCTTTCGTCTTGCGAACTTTTCGTTGCGCGAGGCATTCGTCTTGCGAGGTACCACTGTACTGAGGCAGATGGGCAAACAATCTGACCTGGTATGATATTCCTATATCACAAGGTTGGTGGGACAAGATTGCAGGAAGCGATATGTCTCAAAAGGGTCAAAATACCACGACAACTGAGAATGCGGGACTGAGCGCGCTACCAAACTGTTCGCATTTTCCAAGAGTGATTCAACAAACACCAAAAATTCAGGTTTGCACATTTAAAAGGGAATTAAAGCACTCTGTTGCCCTCACACAACAAATCCCTTCCCCTTATTTCAAAATAACGACTGGACTTTAGGAGTTTTGAAAGTGATAAGAAATGCATTGAAAAACGCGAGATGAATGAACAAGAAGAAGATGAGTAAATACCCCACAAGCGAATCAGCAACACAGGCTGAATGCTAATTGTTGTGTAACCTCCCTGAAAACAAATTAGAACAAATGCTCAATAAATGCCATATGTAATATAACCTCCAGGTAAGCGTTGGGCAAGGAAACCTAGAAGAATGCTCCATATATAGGTCATTTGGAGGAGCCCTGAAAATATGGATAGTATAGTTATTTGAGTAGTACGAAAACGCCAGAAGCAAACAAAGCAGATTTGACAAAGTCACTGGAGTAAGCATGTAAGCTGTGAGAGGACAACAACGCAAGCTGACGGAACTGCAGAACTCAACTCTAGTGCAAAGCTTGTGGCAATCCTAAATCTTTACTGCCCAAAGAACATCCACGGCAGACTTGGTCCAGCAGTACTGAAATGGAAACACTGTTGATGAGAACTGGTGCCTCCATGTGGAAGAATGACTGTACGGCTGCCAGAACTTGAGAGCTGGCAGAACTCAGTGGCTAAGAAACGGAGCTCTGAATTCAGACTCTTCCATCTTGAATCTTTCCTCAGTCATAAACTCGCAAGGCAGCCTTGGGCCAGCCACACTCTCCCAACCTAAGGCCTTCTGACTGCAATAGGGGAATAACAACACTGACGGACTTTGCAAGGCTGTTGTAACGGCTGCGGCACATTCGTGTGTGTGAAGTCTTTTGAACGTTCAGAAGCACTTGGCAAATGCAAAGTAATTAACCGTGATTGGAATCCCTCTTTTAAATTTGCTGCGATGATATAAATCAGGGGTAGTCAAACTTTTTATACCTACCGCCCACTAATGCATCTTTCTTGATGGTAAAATTTCCTTACCGCCCACCAGTGCTCGATGGAAGGAGGATTCAGCTTGTGCCATAGAACCCCCTACCGCCCACCTAGAATCCTGAAACGCCCCCTAGTGGGAGGTAGGGACCAGGTTGACAACCCCTGATATAAATCATGGCAACACATGAACACAGGGGAGATCGGATTCTGATTTTTTTTTAAGTGCCTCTCCATCGCTACAAACAAAACTCAAACACTCAAGCCTATGCAGAGTCAGACCACTGGCCTATCCAGCTCAGTATTCTCTACACTGACTGGCAGAGGCTGCTCAGGTTTTCAAACAGAAGACACTCCCAGTCCTATTTGGAGATGCCTGGGCTTGAACCTGGGACCTTTGTCATTCAAAGCAGATGCTCTACCCTCTACCACTAAGCTATTTGCGGTTGGGGAGATGGAGGGAAGCAGGTCACACTTTGGTATGAGGGTTGTTCAGCGTTGCATAATCAACAAGGGGAAAATGAGAGATCAGGTGCTTTAAGCAGTTTTCTCCATGCCCAGCAGATGTCTAGAACTGGAACCAGGCTGCGGGGGGGGGGGGGAAGGGAACTACTTAAAAACAGCAAAGCCCAATGAGATAAGAGTGGGGAGGGTGCTGGGTTTGGCTCCCCTTCTCTTTGTGCATGAAATAAGATACAGCACCCTCATTTTCTTTGCAAGCTGGTTGAACATATGCTAAAGATGCGCACGACTGACCTGGCTATCTAGCTTTGGCCCTCAGACCCCGACAGCAGAGACTTAAAAGCATTGCCCTGCTCCAATGCTATGGGGAGAGCCTAGACCAGGCACCCCCAAACTTCGGCCCTCCAGATGTTTTGGACTACAATTCCCATCTTCCCGACCACTGGTCCTGTTAGCTAGGGATCATGGGAGTTGTAGGCCAAAACATCTGGAGGGCCACAGTTTGGGGATGCCTGGCCTAGACTCTTCTTCTGTTAGGCCCTCAAATGGGTCCAGGAACCCGTGTCCAACTTGTAAGTTGATAAGTACACTGGGTGTTTTTTTTTTTAAGGGGAGAGCTGCAGCACAATGTCAGCGCAAACAGAACATCCCAGGTCAGATCCCTGGCATTTCCAGACTCCTGTTTGAAAGCCTGGGAAGCCATTGTCAATCAACCTAGATAATATTGACCTACCGTGTTTCTCATATTTTAAGGCATCCCCAAAAAATAAGCCATGACAGGATTTCAAAGGGTTGGTGAAAAATAAGACATACCCCGAAAATAAGCACTATCGCAAAGCCCCGACCGAGTGAGAGGCGAAGGCGCGGGACCCAGCAGGACCTCCCTGCCTGCTTCCCCAAGCCGTAGCGCATCGGGGGACAGAGCCGAAGATCGGCGGGTGCTCCTTGCTGGGCTTGACAAGCCCGGCAAACAGCGCCCTCCGATCTTCGGACCTGTGCTGTGTGACGGGCGGGGGTGGGGGGGAAGCGGAGATCGTTCTCCGCTCTCCCCCCACCCCCGCCTGTCACCGAAGATCGGCGGGCGCTGTTTGTTGGGCTTGACAAGCCCGGCAAACAGCGCCCGCCGATCTTCGGCCCTGTGCTGTGTGACGGGCAGAGGTGGGGGGGGAAGCGGAGATCGTGCTCCGCTCTCCCCCCACCCCCGCCTGTCACCGAAGATCGGCGGGCGCTGTTTGCTGGGCTTGACAAGCCCGGCAAACAGCGCCCGCCGATCTTCAGCCCTGTGCTGTGTGACAGGCGGGGGTGGGGGGGAAGCTGAGATCGTGCTCCGCTCTCCCCCCACCCCCGCCTGTGACCGAAGATCGGCGGGCGCTGTTTGCTGGGCTTGACAAGCCCGGCAAACAGCGCCCGCCGATCTTCGGCCCTGTGCTGTGTGATGGGCGGGGGTGGGGGGGAAGCGGAGATCGTTCTCCGCTCTCCCCCCACCCCGCCTGTCACCGAAGATCGGCGGGCGCTCCTTGCTGGGCTTGACAAGCCCGGCAAACAGCGCCCTCCGATCTTCGGACCTGTGCTGTGTGACAGGCGGGGGTGGGGGGGAAGCGGAGATCGTTCTCCGCTCTCCCCCCACCCCCGCCTGTCACCGAAGATCGGCGGGCGCTCCTTGCTGGGCTTGACAAGCCCGGCAAACAGCGCCCTCCGATCTTCGGACCTGTGCTGTGTGACAGGCGGGGGTGGGGGGGAAGCGGAGATCGTGCTCCGCTCTCCCCCCACCCCCGCCTGTCACCGAAGATCGGCGGGCGCTCCTTGCTGGGCTTGACAAGCCCGGCAAACAGCGCCCGCCGATCTTCGGACCTGTGCTGTGTGACAGGCGGGGGTGGGGGGGGAAGCGGAGATCGTTCTCCGCTCTCCGCCCACCCCCGCCTGTCACCGAAGATCGGCGGGCGCTGTTTGCTGGGCTTGACAAGCCCGGCAAACAGCGCCCGCGTGCACTTTATTAAAAAATAAGACATCCCTTGAAAATAAGCCATGTCGTGTTTTTTTGAGGAAAAAATTAATATAAGACATGTCTTATAATATGAGAAACACGGTAGATAGACCAATGGTCGAATTTGATATACAGAAGCTTCCTGTTGTTACAAAGACACCATAGCACAGGCAGCGGTAGCTGGTGCCCATTGCATACCCGCCAACATCAATGAAAATAGGGACATCTTATTCAATAATAATTGAATAGGGGACGCAGGTGGCGCTGTGGTCTAAACCACAGAGCCTAGGGCTTGCTGATCAGAAGGTCGGCGGTTCCAATCTCCGCAACAGAGTGAGCTCCCGTTGCTCGATCCCTGCTCCTGCGCACCTAGCAGTTCAAAAGCATGTCAAAGTGCAAGTAGATAAATAGGTACTGCTCCGGCGGCGAGGTAAACGGTGTTTCCGTGTGCTGCTCTGGTTTTGCCAGAAATGGTTTAGTCATGCTGGCCACACGACCCGGAAGCTGTACGCCGGCTCCCTCGGCCAGTAAAGAGAGATGAGCGCCGCAACCCCAGAGTCGTCCATGACTGGACCTAACGGTCAGGGGTCCCTTTACCTTTACCTATTCAATAATAATAATTTTATTATTTATACCCCGCCCATCTGACTGAGCAGATCACTCTGTGCAGCTTCCTACATATATAAAAATGCAATAAAACATTTAACATTTAAAAAACCTTCCCTCTGCAAGGCTACCTCCAGATGTCTTCTAAAGATTGTATATAGTTACTTATTTCCTTGGCCTGGGTTGTGTGTGTGTCACATAACTCCACACCCCCCAACTTTTCTCTGATGAAAATAGAGACATCCTAAGGAAAAGTGGGACTTTCTGGGATCAAGTCAGAAACTGGGACGGCGTCTGTGAATCCATGACTGTCCTTGGAAAATAGGGACACTTGGAGGTTCCTTCAGAATAGCTCCACTCATCCTTACCTACCGACTCTGCTGTTTAGCATTGAGAAAATCTTTTGCAGTTGACAACGACCACTTAGCCACTCCGCCCTCCTTGCGGCCCACAAAGATATATAAGCTGAGAACAGTCGAGCACTTAGGAGATGAAAAAAGAAATAGTGACGCTTTCTTTGCGTCTTGTCCAGCAAGAAGTGCCCAGCTCCGGAGACCACCTCCCCTATTCCCCCCGCCCTCCCCGGCAGCCATCTGGGTCCCCTGCCACTTTTTGCCTCGCAACAGCCTCACAAATCTCTCCGACGACTCGGCATCCTCGCCAATCGCCTCGGACACAGGGCCTCACGTGAGCGAGGCCCCCGGCCAGGATGCCAAAAAGCCCCCCATCTGCCTGGGCCTGGGAGGGGAGCCAGACATGCCGTCACCCTTGTTAAATGGAGCAAGACGATTCCCAGAGTCAATTTGAATTTTTCATAAGTTCCACTTCATAAAATATTAACCGGGGGGGGGGGAGGGAAGAGGGAAGGGCCTGGGATATTATGGAGCAAGGGAAGGAGCCGGGGGGGGGGGGCAGCAGGTGACAGAGGCGTAGGGGTCGCCCAAAGGTTCCTCTGATTGTTGGCGACCCCAGAGGTGGCACCAGAGGAAGTTAACCGAGGCCTGTTCATCTTTTTTAAAGAAACAAGATCCAGAATAATATGCCTGCTAAAAGGCATCAGGTATGACCTAAAATCAGGTAGGACCCAGGTGGCGCTGTGGGTTAAACCACTGAGCCTAGGGCTTGCTGATCAGAAGGTCGGCGGTTCGAATCCCTGTGCCGGGGTGAGCTCCCGTTGCTTGGTCCCAGCTCCTGCCAACCTAGCAGTTCGAAAGCACGTCAAAGTGCAAGTAGATAAATAGCAACTGCTACAGCGGGAAGGTAAACGGTGTTTCCGTGTGCTGCTCTGGTTCGCCAGAAGTGGCTTTGTCATGCTGGCCACATGACCTGGAAGCTATACACCGGCTCCCTTGGCCAATAATGCGAGATGAGCGTGCAACCCCAGAGTCGGTCATGACTGGACCTAATGGTCAGGGGTCCCTTTACCTTTATGACCTAAAAACTACATGCGGTGCTTAATTTCCCCCCAGGATCTGAACACTATGCTGGAAACAAGTTTGCAACTCCTAACTTGAGTTCTGCCAAGCGTTCTACTCCACCAATGGGGTTTCTGAACACTGGCTTGTGGCGTGAGAGGTGGTACGATTGCAGCGCAGTTTCTTGGATGAAGGGAAGGGTGCAAATGTGTTATTTGTTACACTTATTTGTTGCTGTTTACACCAAAGTGTTTCAAAGCGATTATATCAAGCAGGGATAAGATCTAGAGGAAATGATATATAATGAATTGAAAAAAGATGTTTAAAATAATGTTTGTAAAAACAAATCAGTAGTCTTCCTTTTAGGAATTATAGGAACAGAACGACCCAAACTGTATAGAAATTTATTCATTTATGCGACTACAGCGGCAAGAACGTTACTTGCGCAAAAATGGAAAGAAGAAGTAGTCCCAGTAAAAGAAGAATGAAGACAAAAACTTATGGAATATGCAGAAATGTCAAAACTTGCCGGGGAAAAAATAAGAAATCAAGACAACAAACTTTTTATAAAAGAATGGAAATGGTTTATTGAATATTTATAAAAAAAACTGTAAACAGATAAGAACATTGGCAGGATTATTGTAATAACCTGCAATTTTATAAAAGTATATATTTAAAGTA
The DNA here is from genome assembly GCF_963506605.1 of Zootoca vivipara. Classification (NCBI taxonomy): domain Eukaryota; kingdom Metazoa; phylum Chordata; class Lepidosauria; order Squamata; family Lacertidae; genus Zootoca; species Zootoca vivipara. The sequence goes on from NC_083277.1 coordinate 112,390,979, forward strand.
GATGAAAAAATGAGTAAATTAAGTTAATTTGGAATATGCAGAGAATGAAAATAAATAAATTTAAGGAACTGCAGAAAGAGGGAGAAGGAAGTTGAGTTTTGAAATGTTAAAATGATTGGAAAATTATTGAAATGTATAGAAGTGAATATCATGAAAAAAAGGATCTGGAGGACCGTTGAGTGGGGAGGGCCACATTCCATTGGAGGGCCACATTCCACTGTGGACAGCCTTCCAGGGGCCATATATCAGTGCTGGGTGTGGCAAAAGTAGGTGTGACCAGTCACAACCCTCTGTCCGTCATCCAGACACATAGTGGTACCTCGGGTTACAAACACTTCGGGATACAAACTCTGCTAACCCGGAAGTAGTACTGTACCTCAGGTGGAGAACTTTGCCCCAGGATGAGAATGGTATGCCAAGTTTTAAGTTCTTAGAAATGGAATAGTACGTCAAATCAGTGTCTATAAGCTTACCTTTTTACTATATATATGTGTGTATATATAGGGCTACATATACCCTGTTTCTCATATTTTAAGACATACCCATAAAATAAGCCATAGCAGGATTTTTAAGCATTCAAGGAATATAAGCCATACCCCGAAAATAAGACATAGTGATAGGCGCTGCAGCAATGCCGGCCACGGCAGGAGGAGGAGGAGGAAAAAAATAAGACATCCCTTGAAAATAAGCCATAGTGTGTTTTTTTGAGGAAAAAATAAATATAAGACGTGTCTTATAATATGAGAAACACGGTATATAGTTTTCCCCATCCCCTCTTTTTTTTCTCCCGTCTCTTCTTCCCCCCTTGCCCCCTTTTTGTTATCTTTTGTTGATGTCTGAATATGATTTTTCTGTTAAATTTTATATTGTATTTTGTGTTTGTATAATTGAAATAAAGTCTATTTTATAAATTTTTTTTAAAAAAAAAAGAGAGAGAATGGAAATCAGGGGCCGGCGGCAGCGGGAGGTGCCATTAGCGAAAGCATCATCCATTGGTCACGGAAAGAGGCAGTCTACACCAGAAATTTGAAGGTGTGGCTTGACTTCTGCCTGACAAGATACCTGGTAATGGTCACTGAATGCATTCCCTGCCCAGTCTGGGTCATTCTTTCAAGATGGTAAAGACCTCAGTTCTTGAATCCAGGTCAGAGGATTCATACACAAAATATGTCCTTAAGACAGGATTTGTAAGTGAAAAGAACTACTGGAAAAGGTTTCTCTCCGGTATTTGCTCTGCAGAGGAAATATTTAGAATCATTAGGCGCCAACATGGCTTTTGGGATTGCTCTATAGTCCATCAAACACTGAGAGGGCAGATTTTCGAGTCCTAAAACTGAAAGTGCCTCGTGTGCATAATCTTTCACACGAAATCAATGACTCATGTACTGTACACATAAATGTGCGCACAGCTGTAGTTACACATCCTTAAGCTTCGTGTCAAGCCGCAGGCTGCAAATTCTATATTCTTATTCTTATTCTTATTCTTCTTCGGCGATCACTCGTAGCCGAGTAAAAGAAATAACCCAGAAATAGTACCTCAGGTTAAGAACTTTGCTTCAGGATGAGAACAGAAATCGTGCTCTGGCGCTGCAGCAGCAGCGGGAGGCCCCATTAGCTAAAGTGGTGCTTCAGGTTAAGAACAGTTTCAGGTTAAGAACAGACCTCCAGAATGAATTAAGTTCGTAAACCGAGGCACCACTGTATTATCACAGTTGAATGAAACATTCCAGCCAGGTAAAAATCACTTGAGGGTGCAAACAACTACATGCAATCTACCAGAATATTCGTTTTCAGGTGTACATATAAAAAATATGTGTGAACTGTTCCTAAGAGACCTGTATGAGGTACTTGATACATCTATACTCGCTTGGAGCAGCCACCCATCCATCATGTCTGCTTTTGTGGGACGCATATCAGTCCCTCTCTGTGTGCTGATCTCATCCGAAAATCACAAACACCTTTTAATGGGCACAGCAGGTGCAAAACAAACCCAGTTTGATGGGATTTTTGAGCAAGCTGCTGTGACTTTTCTAGAGCTTGAAGGACACGGCGGCAGGCAGAGCCGACTATCATTGTAATTCCTCTTTTGCAATTATCTCCTGCTCCAAGCTGCTCGCATCAAGTGGTGACCGCAGCGATTGAAACTCTGAAAGCATCACCATTAGCCTGTTCGACGCAAGCGTGCCCAGGATCATGACAAATTGGGACAGTTGGACCTTGGAAATGGCTGCGTGGCACTCGGGCAGCTCGCTTCTTGAAACGAAGCAACCTTTGCGATGAACAAGCTCTGTACGAGGAGCCTAAGAGTTTCCAGGGAGCTGGCATGAGAGTGTTTTGTTCCTTGGTCCCCATCCTCTTGCACCAGGCTGGGCCTCCGCTGGACACCTCAGCGTTACATAAGCGCTCTTTTAGCACCATTGCTTCCATGTTCCTCAGCACAGGAGTGGGGACATGCCAAATAGCCCTGATCCCACGGGTTCGTGGGACAGCAGGACAGCAAAAAATGGATTCTACAAGCCCTAACGGATACTGATGAATGGGAAGAATAGAGATACGATTCCCCTTAATCAATGTCTTGACAACATGACAACACTGGGAGCATATGAACAGACAGCTTATAGACGCAGACTTTCTTTGGGTAAACACAATGATATTTGGAATGAGTTTACCCATAATATATTAGGTTATTGACAATTGTATGTGTATTGGGATAAAAAGAATACACACATCTGTATGCAGGGTAATGTAACCGTGTTTTTTCATTGTTTTCATTCTCGCTCACTTTTCTCTTCCTTTCTTTTCTTCTCACTCTATCTTTTTAGAAATGAAATTCATCTAATAAAATGTTATTTAAAACAAAAAACCTGGAGTTTCCTTGCAAGCACACATTTCGGTTTCGTAGCCTTCAAATCCAGTGGCATCAGAATCAAGGAGAATTTTGCAGACGTAGGAAGATCGGTGTGTTGCATTACTTCTTCTTCAGGGTAGTTCAGCCCATTTATTTCCCAGAATACAGTGGTACCTCGGTTTATGAACACAATTGGTTCCGGAAGTCTGTTCATAAACTGAAGCGTTCATAACCTGAAGCGAACTTTCCCATTGAAAGTAATGGAAAGTGAATTAATCCGTTCCAGATGGGTCTGCAGCGTTCGTAAACCGAAAATTCGTAAACGGAGGTGTTCATAAACCAAGGTTCCAGTGTACTTGTATGCCACTTTCCAGCACTGAGAGGCTCTCAAAGCAGCTTACAAAAGATTTAGTATGACACAATCCCGGTCAAGTGTCGTTTCAGGAGCAGAAGTACCAAGATAGTTAACACAAGTCCAGATTATTTGGGAAGCATTTCCTGCCTCCTATCCTTGGTCTTCCCTCATGTTGCCAGGCACCAATCCCACTCTGGATCTCGGAGGCAAGGCAGTGGGGCTGAGCAGCTTGATCACCCATAGCGCAGGGTGGAGGCAAGTTCTCCTTGCCGGCAGCTGGCAACAGCTCCCACTGAGGACCTCGGAGGCAAGGCAGGGGAGTCACGCAGCCAAACCTCACTCAGCCCACGATGGATGCCAGGGTGGAAGAATTCAGAAGGGCTGTCAAGCTTGCTGGGAGAGAACTGGCAAAACAGGAGATGCACAACTCATTGAAGGGCTGTAGCTCAGCAACAGTGTGCCTGTTTTGAAGGCATAAGGTGCCAGGTTCAATCCCTGGGACCCTCTGATCAGGCTGGGGGAGACCCCAAAGAGCCACTACAACCCAGCTATCCATTCACCTCGTCGTCATACAGCGCTCAGGGTTTAATGCGGTGCATCAGTAGCATTGCTACGGAGAGGTTCTCAGATGCATGTAATTTGAGTTCACATTACAGAGAGGACAAATGTAATGGTGGCAACACAGGTCTCAACTTACTAAAAAAAAAAGTACTGCGCCAGATGGGCCCACTTGGGATAAGGTAGCTTTGTACGTTTGTAGGATCCAAAATAACGATTCATCCTCTCCCTGCCACCAGAACAGGCCTGCACCACGGCTGTGCGCAGGCTTGCAACAGAGTGATGAATCGAGCCAAATGAAGACTTAATCTGGCAGCCTATCAGGACGTTTCTGAGCACAATTCAAAGTGTTGGTGCTGACCTTTAAAGCCCTAAACTGCCTCAGTCCAGTATACCTGAAGGAGTGTCTCCACCCCCCATCGTTCTGCCCGGATACTGAGGTCCAGCTCCGAGGGCCTTCTGGTGGTTCCCTCACTGCGAGAAGTTACAGGGAACCAGGCAGAGGGCCTTCTCGGTAGTGGCGCCCGCCCTATGGAACGCCCTCCCATCAAATGTCAAGGAAATAAACAACTACCTGACTTTTAGAAGACATCTGAAGGCAGCCCTGTTTAGGGAAGTTTTTAATGTTTGATGTTTTGTTGTGTTTTTAATATCCTGTTGGGAGCCGCCCAGAGCAGCTGGGGAAACCCAGCCAGATGCCCGGGGTATATGTAATATATTATTATTATTATTATTATTATTATTATTATTATTATTATTACTACTACTACTACTACTACTACTGTTACTAGGGGCTCAGTAGATGATAGAGAGACTTTGGCCTGAAACTCTGGAAAGAATCACTGCCAATTAGATTAGAATCATAGAATTTTAGGATTGGAAGGGACCCTAAGGATCAACTAGTCTAACCCCATGCAATGCAGGAATATGCAGTTGTCTGATACAGGATCAAACCAGCAACCTTAGCATTACCAGCACCACACTCTCAACCATCCAGATTAGGCCATTGATGGGGAACCTGGAGCCCACCAGATGCTGGACTACAACTCCCATCACCCCCGACTATTGTCTATACTGTCTGGAGCTGGTGAGAGTTGAAGTCCCATCACCATCCAGTGGCCACAGGTTCTTCTGCACCAGTAGCTTCCTAAATTGGGCAGGCTTATTCTGGAACGAAATACTGCAGACACCATTGCACGCTTTCTCACTGGAATGAAACCCAATTCTTGCTCCCAGCAGGAAGTCAGGAGCAAGGAAGCTGTTGCACTGCAAAATGGTTGCAGCTTAAGGACAAAAGAGAAGCCTAGTGGCTGCCATGGATGTTACCTGGGGAGTAGAATCATAAGCAAGAACTCCGGCAGCGGAAGATTCAAAGTGAATCTGATTGCCTCCCGAGATCTGTGTGCTACACTCCGATTCAGACTGGGCAAAGGACTCACAGAAACAGCAGCAAAGTTTTCAGCAAAGTTCTCTACAACTTTACTCAGTCAGAATTCTTTGCCCTGCTTACGTTTCTCAGCTTGCTTGCCCCGAAATCAACCCCCGCCAAAAAAATGCCTCCCTTCCCTCATCTCTTAATTTCCCTTGCAACAAGCCCCAATCCCCCCAACTCCACAACTCCTTAACTCGAACCACCAATCAGAAACGAAGATCGGGGGGCTGGGAGGGGTCTCTTTTGAGGTCACCGGAGTTGGCAGCTGGAGAGCCTGTACCACCCCTCGCCTGTTCTTGCTGCCAGATGAAAAATACATCATCCGTCCCCGGAGAAAGGTGGAATTGATTGGGAGAAGGGGGCCGGAGGGTCCAAAACCTTCTCCCCCAATTAGCTGGTCCTCCTGGAGGAGACTGTCCTCGTTGCCCTTCAAACGTCCTGCTCCTCCTTCCAAATTTGCTTTCTTCACGGCGGATATGTAAGGCCACTTTGAGAGCTATATATTCTTCTGACGTGGAAAATGAAGCACAGTTTTCATGCATGAGTCACAGAGTGCTATTTGTACTGCGTCTGCCATCAGCATACATCTGCTGGGAAGCAGCTGCAAATGACGGATTCCTAAACTGGTGCACAAGGAGGAAAACGCACCTGCTGATAGATATTTCAGCTATTGAAATACATATCAACTTTATTGTGTACATCTTGTCCCCCTATAGAAGGTGTACATCTTGTCCCCCTATAGAACAGCTGTGGCCTAGCTGTTGAACTACAGCTTCCCATCATCTCCGGCTCTAGGCTGTTTCCCTGCGGGGTTCCATTTTGCAACCTGGAGGTCCCAGCTGTACATTTTATCTCTCCCACACACCCCATTCATTGGGGAGGTTCAGCAAACCACCTCTCCTCCCACCTCTTCTGGACACGGCTGCAGATGCATACAAAAAGTCTCTTGATACCCTGCCCACTAAAAGATAAAAAAGGTGAAGGACCCCTGGACGGTTAAGCCCAATTAAAGGTGACTAAGGGACCCAGGTGGCGCTGTGGGCCCACTGAGCCTAGGGCTTGCTGATCAGAAGGTCGGCGGTTCGAATCCCTGTGACGGGGTGAGCTCCCGTTGCTTGGTCCCAGCTCCTGCCCACCTAGCAGTTCGAAAGCACATCAAAATGCAAGTAGATAAATAGGAACCGCTACAGCGGGAAGGTAAACGGCGTTTCCATGTGCTGCTCTGGTTTGCCAGAAGCGGCTTTGTCATGCTGGCCACATGACCTGGAAGCTATACGCTGGCTCCCTCGGCCAATAATGTGAGATGAGCGCTCAACCCCATAGTCGGTCACGACTGAACCTAATGGTCAGGGGTCCCTTTACCTTTACCTATGGGGTTGCAGCGCTCATCTTGCTTTCAGGCCGAGGGAGCCGGCGTTTGTCCACAGACAGCTTTCCTGGGTCATGTGGCCAGCATGACCAAGCCGCTTCTGGTGCAATGGGACACTGTGATGGAATCCAGAGCGCACGAAAATGCCGTTTACCTTCCTGCCGCAGCGGTACCTATTGATCTACTTGCCCTGGCGTGCTTTCAAACTGCTAGGTTGGCAGGAGCTGGGGCAGAGCAACGAGAGCTCACTCCGTCGCGGGGATTCGAACCGCCGACCTTCCGATCGGCAAGCCCAAGAAGCTCAGTGGTTTAGACCACAGCACCCGCTGCGCCTCGTCCTGCCCACTACTGACATGACTTGCTGGGGTGCCCCTACATTTGATAAAAAGTGGCATCCTTCGAAACAGAGCATTCCCCAGTACAAAACTGAAATGAAGAGGAAAACCTTCCACACTTAAATTTTTCGTGTCCAGCAGGAGTTAAAGGTGCAAGATGAAAGCTGCTAATAAAAGATGGCACTAGCCAAACTTTGGCTAGTGCAAGAAAATGTACCACAGAAAGCCATCCCGACTTCTGGGAAGACATTTTGAGAGAGTAGGGTGGGTTGTCGTTCTGCCAGGAGCTGCCAAGTTCTCTCCCGATTGCTTGGGCTGCAGGATTGCACCCCTCTATTTGCCTCATTCTCACATGAACTGAGGGAAAGCTGCCCCCCAAGTCCTAAGGTATTGGTAGAGGAATGGAGAGGCGTGTCCCATCTCCTTCTGAAAGGTCTGCCATTGCTGTGGCCTTCTTCAAACAGAGCAGATAAACCGTTTTCTGGATTTCAGGAAGGAGGTGGGCCTCACTTAATTGAATGTGCCTTGATGCATGTATTTTAAAACTCCTTGCATATAGAAAACTAGGTCAAGAAGAGATGTTTTGTCCTAGCCTAGCCTCCTCTTGGATGAGCTACCTTTCTTAAGCTGCAGGTTGTCGCTCTTGATAACGCACTAATACTACTAATAATTTAATAAGGAGAGCTGTTTCATGTTTTGAGCTTCAACCTGCAGTCTGAAATAGCAGAGTCAATAAACCTTTCGTCCCCGATCTCCTGTTTGTGTGAACAGAGTGCCCTCATTCTTCCATTAGCACAAGAATTTCTGCTTGCACAATGGAACTTTCCCCATCTCGCTCCCCCCCCCGTACCCTCCCCAAAACTGCTCCAGAGGGTCCGGGGGATTCCCACAACAGATTTAAGGGGTGCACGACAAGGAGCTCCCGGTGGCACAATGGGTCAGTGCATCTAGCTGTTAAATCAGAAAGTTGGTGGTTCGAGCCCACCCTGGGACAGCTGTGGGCAAGATTGCTGCATTGCAGGGGGTTAGTCTAGAGGATCCTTGGGGTACCTTCCCAACTCTATGATTCTAGGCGGGGAAGAAGGGGGGAGTCACATTGCAAACAGGTAAATCCTTGTCAGGAGTATGGGCAGGAGTCAGGCTCTGGGGCCTGTAGTGCTTTGCAGGACTGGGGCCTGCCTCAGCTTGTGCTGGAGAAGCAAGGAGTGGCCACTCAGGTGAGACCTCAGCTTGTGCTGGAGAGGCAAGGAGTGGTCACTCAGGTGAGGCCACTTGATACCTCACTGCACCTGGTGGCAGGAGCTGGGAGGGATAAAAGCTCAGCATTTCCCTTCAGCTCTTTGCCACAGCAACGCTATCCCTGCCTGGTTGCATCTGGCCTCTTGCTCCTTGGACCCTTGCCTTGCCGACGCCTTGATCCTCGAACCCTTGCCTTGCCGACGCCTTGATCCTCGACCCTCGACCTTTGGACCTCTGCCTTGCCGACGCTTTGCTCTTTGACTCCCAGACCTTCGCCTCTGCCTTGCTCCTTGACCCTGCGACTGCCTGCTGCTGGACCCTCAGCCCTGCACCTGTTCCTGCTTCTATACCTCCATCTTGCCTCTGGTCCTGACGTCCCCAGCCAGGGCTTCAACCGCCTGCCGACCGGACCGTGACAATCCTTGTGCTAATGGAGCAACAGAATTAATGCTACTTTGGATACAAGCTACTATCTGTATTAAAGACCTATATTAGGGTGGCCATATGTCCGTTGCCATATGGCAGCCCTACCTATACCCTTCCTTCCTTCCTTCCTTCCTTCCTTGCATTTATGCAAGCAAATCTAGACCTACATTAAAGGCCTTTATAGTTAGTTGAAAACTTGTTTGCTCACTTCCCAAATACTGTTTGCTGAAGCTGTCTTACCACGTTGCGGGTCAGTGCAGTGTCGTAGTCAGAGGGTCAGACTAGCATCCGAGACACCCAACATTGAATCGCCACTTCGCCAAGAAGCTGTTGCCAGGTGACTTTGAGCTGCTCCCTCCTTCTCTCTCTCAACCGAAACTACCTCGCAGGGTTGTTGAGAGGATAAAATTAGGGGAGTAGAGAGGGCTGTGTACAGTGCCGCGGGCGAAGGTCAGAAGAAAAATTAAATAGAAATTGCATTGTAATTAAATGTAAAGGTAAAGGGACCCCTGACCATTAGGTCCAGTCGTGACCGACTCTGGGGTTGCGCGCTCATCTCGCATTATTGGCCGAGGGAGCTGGCGTATAGCTTCCAGGTCATGTGGCCAGCATGACAAAGCCACTTCTGGTAAACCAGAGCAGCACATGGAAACACCGTTTACCTTCCCGCTGTAGCGGTTCCTATTTATCTATGTGCATTTTGACGTGCTTTCAAACTGCTAGGTTGGCAGGAGCTGGGACCAAGCAACGGGAGCTCACCCCGTCACAGGGATTCGAACCGCCGACCTTCTGATCAGCAAGCCCTAGGCTCAGTGGTTTAACCACAGCGCCACCTGGGTCCCTTTAAATGTAGCTACTCCCAAAAAAAGAGAATAAAGGCCTGCTGCCATTCACTTTGTAAAAAGAAAACAGAGCACATGGCAATGGGTGGAATTAGCCCAACGGCGTGAAGAACATCTTTTCCCACTTTAAACAGCTGATGAATAAATAATAGGCACGCTTCCCCTAATGAAGTCACAGCTATCCCGTGGGGCGGTTCTCTCGCTGCAGGCTGGATGCCAGAGTTCAGCACACCAGGCATACGCAAGGTGCAGAAATCTGCCCCCACTTCAAAAGCCATGCTGCCCTCAGCAATGGTCTGGCCCTGCTCTGAAGCCCAGGCTCTGCAAAGCAGCCTTGAGGCCAAAGGCTCTGTCTGAATGAACAGAGGAATTATATCAATTTATACACGCGGGTTGCACTGTGGGTTAAACCAGAGAGCCTAGGGCTTGCCGATCAGAAGGTCGGCAGTTCGAATCCCCAAGACGGGGTGAGCTCCCGTTGCTTGGTCCCTGCTCCTGCCAACCTAGCAGTTCGAAAGCACATCAAAGTGCAAGTAGATAAATAGGGACCACTCCGGCGGGAAGGTAAACGGCGTTTCCGTGTGCTGCTCTGGTTCGCCAGAAGCAGCTTTGTCATGCTGGCCACATGACCCGGAAGCTGTCTGCAGACAAACGCCAGCTCCCTCGGCCTATAGAGCGAGATGAGCGCTGCAACCCCAGAGTCGGACACAACTGGACCTGATGGTCAGGGGCCCCTTTACCTTTAAACATTTTATGATTTTAATATATGGTTTTCAGTGCCCCCCCCCCGAAAATAAGGTGCTGGGACTCACCATGAAGTTGTTACAGTAAGTGCCGCACTTCTAACATTTTTTTAAAAGGTGCTGGTACTGTGTGCCCTTGAGGACCCCCAGCAAAAAAAGCACTGATGGCTTTATGTTTTTATATGGTTGTAAACAGCTGTGATACATTTTTAATGATACAGCGACATATGTGTTTTTAAATAAAATGTAAAGAAATAAAGAATAGAGTTAGCCCTCCTGTTTGTTGATATCTAGGGAAGAGGGATCCATTCACAGTGCCTGCCAGCCAAGACATTGCCTTGACAATACCGAGTAGCAGGGCCTTTTCGATCATTGCCCCCAAGGTTGTGGCATGAACTCATGGCGGTGGCCCAAAAGCTACATAAAACACACTTTTTAAAATAGGGGGGAGGATACTGCTGCAATGTTTTCTGCGGGAGGGGTTTCTTTGCTGGTGGAAGATACCGTTTATGGTTCCACTGCAATTGGATTTGTTTTTTATTGTGGTTTCACAGTGATGAATTGCTAGTTTTATTTTTAATTGGGTTTCACTGTCATTGTCGTTTTTAATCAATATGTGAGCCCCCTTGCGCGTAGTAAAGGCATGGCAGAAATTATATAAATGAATGATACATCTGCTATTATTTTTGGAAGAAACAACACTCACACCAAACCTGACATAGGTTGGTGGCTTGGTTTTACCCTATATGTGCAAAACCACCGTATGTAGACCTTTTGCTGTCATGTGGTATGGCCATGTGCTGGCAATTATTTCATCCTTCCTCGTACTGTGGCCACAGTCTACTAACGGTCACTGTCTAAATGTGGCATGCGAGGGAAGGGCGGCGGGTGGAGAGAGAGAAGAACCTTTGGTTCTGCAAGGTGGTATTATTATTATTATTATTATTATTATTATTATTATTATTATTGCCACCAATTAATTTTATTGATTTCCCAAATTATTACAAACCATTTCCAAATCAATTCAATTTCATACAATTTACTAAAACCGGCTCCCCACCCTCCGGACATCCAAGATGAACCCCTACGGCTGCATTTTGTTCTCCATTAACATCCTCCAGTATTTACCAAACGGTTCGACAAGGTTTTAAGGCATTTTCTGTTTGTTTGCAGAAGGATATTTCCCTTGGACACTTGTACCACTGGAGGAGGTTTGACATGCATGTTCAGGACGCAATTCTACACTTCCAAATTCACCTATCAACTCAACACACATACACACACACACTCAGAGATTTCCATTTGGGGGCAAGAGGTGTAAAAAAGCATCACAGTGCAATTCCTGCCTTGAAAATTGAGATGATGATGATGATACTCCACCCATCTGGTTGGGTTTTCCCAGCCACTGGGTGGCATACAGATATTGCCGAGAGATCAGAATGACACTTAGCTGATTATTGACATCAGGGATGGGGAGACCTGTGGCCTTCCAGGCATAGCTGCCAAGTCTCCCGTTTTCCCCGGGAAATCCCAGTTTTTCCAGCTGTTCCGGTTTATTCTGGCGCGGCGGCCATTTTGGAACTGGCCATTTTGGAACTGGCGGCCAGAAGTCGCACTGCAGCCATTTTGGAACTGGGCAGAGCAGCATCAAAAGTCGCTTCTGAGCATGCTCCGCCCAGTTCCAAAATGGCGGCAGCGCTACTTCCGGTATGCTATTTCCGGCCCGGTCCCTTATTTCTCTGACAGCAACATGGCAGGTATGCTTCCAGGTGTTGTTGGACTTCAGTTCCCATCAGCCCCATGCAGCAAGGCCAATGATCACGGATGATGGGGCTTGTAGTCTAGCAACATCTAGTGGGGCACAGGTTCCCCATCCCTGATCTATGTAAGGAAAAACCAGCAGCGACTTGATCCATCCCACTCCAGGACTTTTTCAGAGCAATAATTTGTGTTAAATGGACCTTTTGACCATTGTCATCAGTGTTCAAAATTAGGCACTTGCGACCAGTTGAAGATGGCACTTGACATCTCCACCATCTGGCCGGCTGGGGCTGAGCCCCATTTATGTTTGCGGCGTCCAATGAAGAATTGCTATTAACAATGTGAAACTAACAATGTGCCGCGGACGTGAATTGTGCATTAGTTCATGTCTTTTGAAAAAGAAATAAATAAAGTGCTGCTTAACAGGAATAAGGTCAACTAGCCATTCTGTTTTTGCACCCGTAACCTAGGTTCCAGGAGCCATGTGGTGAATAGCGTTTTTATCCCAGTTTCTAACACCGTTTGTCATTTGACTAGTGCAGTCACAGTCCTGTGCAAGTAAACGGACTCAGGAAATTAAGCAGACTACATCACAAGTGAAAAGGCAAGGGGGTGACAGAAAGAGAGAGAGAGAGAGAGAGAGAGAGGAGTTGTTATGGAATTGCTGAAAAGGAAGGGAAGCTAGAGCAGGGGTCAGCAAGGTTTATCTTGCCTGGGACGGATCGGTCCCGCAGAGATCCCTCTGTGGGCCAGATCGCGTGTCTGTGTGAGTGCGCCATTTCCAGCGTTTGCATCTGCGCAGGTGCAATTTTTGGCATCTGTGCATGTGCGGACACAATTTCCGGCGCCACGGAAGCGAGTCCCGGCACTGCGCCAGTTGAGCGCAGCACACAAGCGGGCAACTCGGTTCAAGGGCGGCTCATGGGCCGGTCAAACGACCTCCATGGACCACTTCCGGCCCATGGTGAGCTAGAGTCACACTTTGAGGCTTACAAGATTTCTCCCTCCCACAGTGCTTACATATACAGCGCGCGCGCACACACACAAACACACATACACACACAGAGGACTGGGCACTTACATACAGCGGCTATACAAAATGCAGATAAGCACACGCCCCTTCATGTACTAAACAGATTAATTAATTAAACCAAATTCAAAGCAAGTTAAAAAAAATTGCTCCAGGCATCTGCTTGTGAGAGATTGGTGGAGAAATGCATAACCTGTCACAAATAATATCTGGCAGACATTTGCTGATGCACTGAAATAGCCACCCCCCACATACACAACACCTGTTGCACCGGTTTCAGAGACACTCCCGAGAAATGGTTTCAACGTTTTTGAGGGGCGCAAGCTGAAGCGCTATCAAATCCTGCAAAATCAGTTTCAAGCAGGCAATCACCTGCGCCCCAGACCAAAGGAATACAATCCAACCCCACCTCTAAATCACTGAAAACCCATCGTCTGCACACAGTGTGTATCTGGCGCCGAGGCCCCTTCCCTCTGGACTTGCGTGAGCTGCTAAAGCAGACGTAGCCTTAAGCCACGTCTGTGCTACTATTGCTGTCACAATTTGTCAAGCTCATCTGGAGGAGGCAGGGGGACGATGGCGAGGAGACACAAATAAATGCAACAGTTCAAGCTGATCCTTTTGTATTTATTTATATTCCTATCCCTTGCTCTCATGGTGGATTGCAGCAGTTTTAGGAACGACGTTGTGTGGGATCAGGGTGGATTTGATTTAAATCAAATTGATTTAAATCACAATTTAAATCACTCGTCAGTAAGACTTGATCGAAATCACTAGTCAGTAAGACTTGTGCGTGGCGCACCGCGCCCGGTGTATGTCGCAGGGGGGGCCGCGATGGTACCCCCCTCCCCGATGATGCGGGGGGGCATTGCGCTCCTCCCGCCCCTACCAGTGCATTTAACCAGCATTTTGTTGTTAAAGGACTGCAGCATATTCATCCTGAGGAACAGGATTTGTGAGTGTGGAAATTGCCCTCTCCAAAGAGGAAAAGGGAGGGGGGTTGCTGTATCATAAGGCTGCTCAAATTATCTTTCAGTACCCTGTTATTTCTCAGAACCCTTCCATAATGTCAAAGACTTCTATATCACTCCAGAATAACCTTGTCACCCAAATTAGTTCACAAGAACCGGAAATGAACTGGAATGGCATGACTGCAACCACACTTGAATCCTCCTCTTAAAAAATCCTGGTGTTCATGCTCAAGGTTAGTTCAATGTGTCTTGGTGTCTGAGAGAGAAAATACAAATAGTACCCCAATTGGGGGACAATTAGGATGCAATCTGGTAATTCACTTTTACATCTCTCGTTGAGTTGCAAGGCAGATGTCAAGCCTCTTGTCTGGATTTCTTCAGTCTCATGGTCTCTTGTCCTCCCTTGTGCCACATCTGGAGTCCAGTTTCAGGGCCGTCTTACCCAAAGGTGCGAGGGGTGTGGGGCCCCCAGGCGCTGGGTTCTCAGGGGTGCCAGGCCGAGAGTCCGGGGCCCGAGAGTTGAGTCCGGGGAAGACCCCGGCGGCCATCGGTCAGAGCGTGGCGCCAGGCTCTTCTGCTGTGGGCAGCTCTGCGCCACGAGTTTGGGGGCAACCGAGCCAGCGAGACGCTGCACGCATGGGACTGGGCAACCTGGGGGGGGGCACCATGTGGATTTTTGCACTTCGGCGCCGCATATGTTTAAGACAGCCTTGTCCAGTTTGTTCCAGAGCTGGATGGCAGGACCGGAGGAAAACCATCTTGGAGGAGAGGTGGTAGATGCCTCGTTTTTCAGCAGTTTAGAGATGGAAACAAGACTGTACCCTAAGAACAGTCATACCCTTTGCAACTGCTCCTGTTCATCTCAACAGGACTTGTGCAAGAGAACTTTCCAACCATGCACCAGATCTGCCCAACTCCTTCTTCTGACTTATACTGGCCTGCAAATTCTGATGGATGAGATGGCCTCCTCCTCTTGCTTCATAGGAAGACCTCCTCCGGGCCACATCAATACCTGCAAGCAGATTTTCCGACCCAGGGCACATCATAACGGGGCAGGAACCAGCACAGGAGTGTCAAGAAGAGGAACAAAGAGAGGCCCTTTGCACAACTGGGGGGGGGAATCAAATCTTTGAGGAAGCTGAGCTGGATATGCTGAGATGCCAGCAAGGCACGATGTCCTGGCAAAGGGCTACTACATTGAGAAACAATCTAAGTGGGACTTCTGCATGGTGCCCATGCAAACATGCCTGGATGACCATCTTGCAGTGATCAGAGAGAGGGCCTTCTCTTACTACGTTGGGCTCCCACCCTGTGCAAAACCCCTGCTCTCGGGAATTACCCAAGCACAGACAGTGCTTTGTTTCTGGAACTTGTTGAAAACATGGTTATTTACTCAGGCCAAGCATAGGCAAACTGCAGCCCTCCAGATGTTTTGGGACTACAACTCCCACCATCCCTAGCTAACAGGACCAGCGATCAGGGACTCAGGCCTTCAGGACCCATTAAGAAGAGTCCTGCTGGATCAAAACAAAAGCCCATAAGGCCAAAGAATCATAGAACTGTAGAGTTGGCAGGTACACCAAAGGCCATCTAGACCACCCCTTGGAATGCTTGTCCAGCATTCTGTTCTCACAGTGGCCAACCAGGTGGGAAGCCTGAAAGCAGGACACGTGTGAGACAGCGCTCTCCCCTGAGGTGATTCCCCAGCAACTGGTATTCGGAGACTTACTACCTCCAACGGTGGAGGTAGAACAGTCAGTAAAAACTACCTACCTACCTATATAAAATGGACACATTGTGGGGTCCTTGGGGGCTCATTTTAAACAATTTCCTGGCACCACAGTATCACAGTGTGGTATCTATGTGTGAGCAGTCTGTAAAAATCTATCTAAAAGAATAATTAATATGGGGGTGCCCACAAAGTATCATTGTGGCTTCACAGTGGGAGAACCACAGGAGCAGGCAAATTATTATTATTATTATTATTATTATTTTAAAAATGACATATTTTGGGTTTGTTTTTTTGGGGGCAGTTTCCCAAGAATCTCTTGAGGTGCCATATGTGTTCCATGGGTCACACTTTAGACTCCCCCTTAGTGTACAACATCATTCATATATACACATACACTGTGGCTAGGGAGGGCCAGAATTCTCAAGAAATTAAAATTAAAATAAATTATTTTTTCTGTTTGACACACTGTGCTGTACTGGTCTGGTAAACCTAATACAGGATAGAGAGCTTCTCCTGCTGCAGGTGAGGAAGCATTTGGAAGGCTGTTTTGCTCACATCCATTTGTCTTTGGGTTCAGAATTAGGGTTTCCTCATGCCAGCCAATACTTAACTGTTCTGTGAGGTAAGGAGTGCCGGGTCTGATTTGCAAAGCCAAATTGATTCTGCCGGGCTCCACCCCTAGCCCTCCAGCTCCTTTCCTTCTCTGTCCTGCCTGCTCCAGCTCTGCTTCCTGGCATCTTTGAAATCAAAAGCTGGCAACCCTATTTATGATATTTATGGGTTCTTCATATTTCTGGGACTCGGCCCATGCACAATAAAGAGAGAATTTATTACACTTTGCCCATCTTACTTTGCGAGGGCAGAATTATGTGCACAAGCTTCAATCAATCTCACATTTAGTTTCAGAAATATTTGCTTGAAAAGGAAAAAACACACATAACTTCTTAGGACAGCTCCAAACAATAAGCGAGCTTTATTTTATTGTTTTAACACTAGCCAGCAAGGGACATATGATTTGAAGAGTTATAATATTTACAGTGGTACCTCGGTTTATGAACACAATTGGTTCCGGAAGTCTGTTCATAAACTGAAGCGTTCATAAACTGAAGCGAACTTTCCCATTGAAAGTAATGGAAAGTGGATTAATCCGTTCCAGACGGGTTCGCGGAGTACTCAACCTGAAGCGTACTTAACCCGAAGCATGGGTATAATTGGTTCTGGAAGTCTGTTCATAAACTGAAGCGTTCATAAACTGAAGCGAACTTTCCCATTGAAAGTAATGGAAAGTGGATTAATCCGTTCCAGACGGGTCTGCAGAGTACTTAAACTGAAGCGTTCATAAACTGAAACAGGGGGGGAATTGGTTCCGGAAGTCTGTTCATAAACTGAAGCGTTCATAAACTGAAGCGAACTTTCCCACTAAAAGTAATGGAAAGTGAATTAATCCGTTCCAGATGGGTCTGCAGCGTTCATAAACCGAAAATTCATAAACCGAGGTGTTCATAAACCGAGGTTCCACTGTAGTAATGTTGGGCTTTTTGTCATATCATGCCTGAAAACTTCAGTTCCAAAGGATAATATGGGGCTTTGGGGCTTTAATAACTTTTTGGCATTACTGTAGTGAGCTGTTTCCCAACCCATTAATTAACTAGATGCACACGATATGCTGTGGTTGTAGGACAGTGAAGGGCAACCTTTTGAGCTTGGTGTGTCAAAATTCACCAAAAAACCGAGCATAACTCGGATGGTGTATCACTTTGAGGAAAAACCCATAATTTCACGATATTTATAGTTTAAATAACAAAAATGTATAATTGTAATATATAACTCTATTTAATAAACCAAAAACTAATTATTTAACCAAACCAAACCAAAAACCCCTTATTTATCACAAAGTGCCCAGAGTTGTTGAGCTTTTTGGGGGGAGCTGCTGATCAAAGTTTTGGAGTTTTTTGGGGGGGTGTAAAAGTTGCTTTGCTTTTTTTGGGGGGGATGCCCCAAAGCTTCTGCGCTTTTTTTGGGGGGGGGAAAGAGAACAGAAATAAATGACGAATAATACCTTCACTGGAGCTAACACCCAGCACCAACATAGTCTGCCAAAGCGCCAAAAAACCCCAGCACAGATCGGGTTAAAAACGAACGCTCTTACACCCAATCATAGTCTGCCAAAGCGCCAGGAAAAACAGCACAGAAAGGGTTAAAAACAAATCTCTGGGTACCAGCAACAACAACAACAAAAAAGGATCCGGGTTTTAACAGTGGAGACAAACAGCGGAGACAAGCTGTAGCAGAGACAAGCTGTAGGAGGAGCAGGAGAACAAATAGGGGAAAAACAACAACAACAACAACAACAACAACAACAACAACAACAACAACAACAGCGCGAATGGGTCGATGGGGCGTGTGCCAGCAGTGAGGGCTCTGCGTGTCACGTCTGACACGCGTGTCATAGGTTCGCCATCACTGTTAGGAATTCCTTTGATATCCTACTAGTTCTACCCCATCTATACATAGATGAGCTAGCCAGTGGTTTTCAAAATGTCTACTGAACATGCAGAACATGTTCCAGATTGACTTGCCAGTCATGCATGCACTGCAGAGAATTATGAGTCATATTCTAAGGTGCACCCTCAGTTCATGCAACGTGTGTTGAGCATCAGTCCTGTTGAGCCTCACCAAATTAGACCTCCTCTCCAGAACATGCTCAACTATCTTCTGTGGCTCCATATTTCAGGAAAAGGTTGGTAGTGGCAGGTAAGCCAGCTGTCTATATGGGAAGCCCATCTGACATTGATAATCATTTCATTGGAGAATCTCTGATAAGCCTCTAGGAATGCAGAGCTCCCTGGACCACAGTTCTGAAAACCACTGAGCTACATTGCCCAAAATGTGCCAGGTTAAAAGGCCGCACACCTATCCCCACATCATGGCTATGCTGGAGCTCACCAAGCGCATTTCCATATTTCCCCCAAATGCGTCAAACTCCAGAGCAGTGTTCTTCAACTTCAGTTCCCCACATTCTGTTGTTCTATAACCCTCCGGAAGTTTAGCCAACAGTCAGTGACTTGTATTTCAACAACATCTAGAGAACCAAGGCTAAAGAACATTGCTCTAGGGCAGGCATCCTCAAACTTTGGCCCTCCAGATGTTTTGGACTACATTTCCCATCTTCCCCAACCACTGGTCCTGTTAGCTAGGGATCATGGGAGTTGTAGGCCAAAACATCTGGAGGGCCGCAGTTTGAGGATGCCTGCTCTAGGGCAGGGTTTCTCAAACTTGGGTCTCCAGCTGATTTTGGGCTACAATTCCCATCATCCCTGACCACTGGTCCTGCTAGCTAGGAATGATGGGAGTTGCAGTCCAAAAACAGCTGGAGAAGCCAAGTCTGGGAAACCCTGCTCTAGAGCCTAGCCTTTATCCCTCGAATGCACTAAGAGATGCTCTCATAGACCTGGCAGCAAAAGGAAGAGGGGAAGATTTCTGCGACTGCTCTCTAGAAGTCTAGATCTGGATCACGAGTCTTACCCCGGCATAACCAAGAGCACCGCCGACCTGCCACTTCTAATCCCCTATTGTTACCATCTATTATTTATTATCTGTAATGCTATATAATTCCCCCAGCTATATTATTAAATCTGCAGAAGTGTTCGGAGATACCTCTGAATAGGATGCGCTCAGTGGAAATTAATTGCATTCTTATTAGGTTGACAGGTCCCCTTTATACACATGCAAATGAGCGGCAAAGAGCTCTAGAGACACTTCTGGGAAGGGAGATGTGTGTTACTGGAACGCCCTCCTCCAGGAGGAAAGCTAAATCTCGGGCTCCATCTAGTGACTGCAGAGCTCGTCAGCACTGTAGATCCTGCCCGCCCCCCCAAGCTCTGGTTGCCATTTCTCACAAGCCTTATCTCCAAAGCTCAGGGTCCCACAAAGCGGCCGATGAGGTTTCTCGACTGCACCACTTCAGATCGCATGCAGAAAATTAGAAGTCAAGGAGAAGAGTAGCTTGGCACGAGGCCAGTTTTCTATGTGCAGGGAATCGAGAGGCATGGCTAAAGCAAAGAGTGGTTCAACTCTCATCATCCCTGACCATGCTGGCAGGGGCTGATGGGAGATGGAATCCAACAACATCTGGAGGACCACACAATCCTCATCCCTGGGTAAAGGAGTTTCTTCCCTCCAGGGGCGTAGGAAGATAGGGGCGGTGGGGGCGGTGCGCCCTGTGCAATGCGATCCCAGGGGCGCCATCGCTGCTGCCTGCCCCACCCATAAAACGTGTGCCGCCCCCGCCCCAATACGTGCGCCCCGCCACTGCGCACAGCGCGCCCTGCCCCCAATACGTGCGCCCCGCCCCCAGAACGCGTGCCACGTCACTGGGGGCAGCACGCCTGCTCTCCGCCCCTGGTGACGGAGCATGAAACCTCTGCTGCCTTGCGCAAATCCAACTTGGGGTCCTTAAGACATAGCTGTCAAGTCTCCAGTTTTTCGCGGGAAACCCCCCGGATTTAAATCCGTTTCCCGCTGGTCTCCTGAATTGAAAAATATCCCTTATATCCCCCAGCTTTGTAGCTCCTGCCGGCGCTGGCAGCCATGTCCCGGCTCCCGGCTGGCTGCTCGCTCACTTAACTTCGGGAATCACCTCTGCGCATGCTTGAGCATGCGCAGAAGCAATTTCTGGTGCCCAGACATGCAAACACGGGCAGCCCGGCACCGGAAGTCGCTACTGCGCATGTCTGTACATGCGTAGAAGTGACTTCCAGTGCCGCGCCGCCGTTGATCCCTTATTTTCCCTTATTTTCCTATCCGTAAGTTGACGCCTATGCCTTAAGACAGTTGGATGGAGCCTTGTACGCCTCCTTCTGACAAGTCCTGCAGCCCAGCTGGTGCCAAATATATTGCTCTGCTTTCCTTAGGACCACATCTGTGAGGCTGAGAAGGCAAGGGGTTGCCATCTGGGGAGCCCAGGACCTCCATAGACACAGCCCAGGATTCCACCCCGGGGAAGTCATTTTAGTGCTGCTAACAGAGCAGTTTTGCTTCACCCCCCTCCCCGAGGTGCACTCCATTGTCTCTCAAGATAGACAAATGCCAACAACAACAGTATATACATATTCATTAATAACCCAACCTCATCCTTGCATTTGCATAGAAGCCAATAGAAGGGGAATATGGAGCTCAGGAATATGGTTGGAAAGGTTTCCCCAACCTTCTGCAAGTATTATTAGCCCCCCCCCCCGCATACCATCACCTGAGTCCCTTCTTTGTGTGCCTCCTCCATGAGAGGTCTGGAGGGTGTCAACACAAGAACGGGGTCTTATCACTGGTGGCTCCCCATTTGCTCTCCCCAGGATGGCTCATCTGGTGCCTTCATTACATATCTTTAGGTGCCAGGTGAAAACATTCCTCTCTTCATAGGCCTTTGGCTAATTAAACAATCTATGGCCTATTGTTTTTGCTTGTTATTATGGCATGTATTTTTGTGTTTGCATATTGTAAGCCACCCCGCGATCCTCAGATGAAGGGCTGTACAGAGATTTAAGAATTAAATAAACGTTTTAGACGGAAGGAAATGGAGGCTGAGTGCTGGTGGGGATTGTTTTCCTGTGTGGCAGAGGCAGGATCCAGCCTGGGACCTACTGATGCTTCCTTCATGAGACTCTTAACCTCAGGGTCATAGGTTTGAGCCCCATGTTGGGGGGAAAAGGTTCCTGCACAGCAAAGGTTGGACTAGATGATTCTCGGGATCCCCTTCCAAGTCTAAAATCATATGCTTCTATGACTCATAGCTTAGCCTCTCTGCCACTGTGTTACACCAGCCATTTACCAGTCTGTAAGCGTATGGACTGAAGCAATACTGCACAGGGGACCACGAAACCTCATACTAGACCAAACTGCCTTGCTCACTTTCTCCCAGGGCTGCCGTCACAACAATGACAACCGTCATTAAATTTCAACAGTAAAACATCATGATTCAGGCAGCGGTGGGAAAACACGAGAGGCGCTTCCTGGAAGTCAAGAGAGAGACTGTTAACGGGGATTAGGGGGTAATTGATAAAACATTTCCCCGTCTAGAGCAGACATCAGAGGGAGGGAAAGTGACTCACCAGCCCAAAACACACACACACAAAACTGACCTGATGGAATACAAATGACAATGGCACAACTTCTGGCACAACTTCTTCAAGGTGAGCTCCTCTGCAATGCCAGGAGGAAACTGGGTCTTGTGAGAGGCCCGCAAAATCTGTGCAGGCACCAGCCCTTGGGATTCTGTCTCCCGAGATGGCTGCCTCAGTCCACCTCAAGGGTGAACCGGCCGTGGGCAGAATGGGCATTAGTTTATTTAAAACATCTGACCACAGCTCAGAAACGATTACTCAAACATATAAATCTCCCAGAGATGTAGTTGTTGTTGTTGTTGTTGTAGCTCAGGGGTCAGCAACCTTTTTCAGCCGTGGGCCGGTCCACCATCCCTCAGACCATGTGGTGGGCCAGACTATATTTTGAAAAAAATATATGAACGAATTCCTATGGCCCACAAAGAAACCAGAGATGCATCCTATATAATAAAGTCCAATTGTCTCTGCGTCCAGTCCCTGTGTCCCTGGGTTTGCGCTACTGCGCATGTGCCCCACGGGCAGCCGTTGGGGCTTGGAATGCAGAGACACTTGGAGCGCACGAGAGCAAGAGAGAGACAGATAAGATGGCGGCCGAATGAAGCGCCAGGCGGCGGCAGCCGGATCCGCTCGAGCTTCTCCCTCCCTTCCCAGCCCTCAGGGCTACCTTTCCTGAGAGGGCAGAGAGAGCGCTGACAGCCACGGAAGCGTGTGGAGGGGGACGTCCGCTGCCTACAAAGCCTCGGGGACCGGAGTCCTCCCTCCCTCCTCCATACTTCCCCCGTCCTCTTCTTCTTCCTCCTCCCACCGACAGAC
The DNA here is from genome assembly GCF_963506605.1 of Zootoca vivipara. Taxonomy (NCBI): domain Eukaryota; kingdom Metazoa; phylum Chordata; class Lepidosauria; order Squamata; family Lacertidae; genus Zootoca; species Zootoca vivipara. The sequence goes on from NC_083277.1 coordinate 112,413,549, forward strand.
CCCTCATAATCCTGGCTTTCTTGGTCCGCCGCTGCCTCCTCCGCCTCCTCCTCACAACCCTCCCTGGCCCGTGAGAGGAGCGGCGGGGCCGCGGCCTTCCCTCCCTCTCTGCGCTCAGCCGCGGGGCACGGCAGGAGAGCGAGTTTGTTTACTTGCGTTCCCGGCGCGCCCCGCGGCCGAGCGCAGAGAGGGAGGGAAGGCCGTGGCCCCGCCGCTCCTCTCACATATGTTCTAGCGCCCGTTTATTTAACGGGCTCAATGACACTAGTTTTAAATAAAAGGACACATTCTACTCATGGAAAAACCTGCTGATTCCCGGACCGTCCATGGGCCGGATTGAGAAGGTGATTGGGCCGCATTCGGCCCACGGGCCTTAGGTTACCTACCTATGTTATAGCTCATAACAATCAATCAGCTGCAGGGCAACATAAAAATTTGTCACCATGGACTTCAGTGGGCTTTACAGAACTTCCTGAGGTAACTCTGAGGAAGCTCATTCTGACTTCTTGGGGCTACTGCAGAAAAATGTTCCCACTGCCAAACTCATCCCCTAAGTGCTCTGCACTGAGCCCTACCAGAATATCTTAGCTCAGAAGTGGGGAACCTTTGCCCCTCTAGATGTTGCTGGACTACATCTGCCGTCAACCTTAGCTAACCTGGCCAATAGCCAAGGTGGAGCTGAATCCCAGCATATTGAGGATCAAAGGTTCCCCAGAGCTGCCTTAGCTGAAGACTTCAAAATCCTAACAATGATGCAAGGCATTCTGGCGGTTCCCTCACTGCAAGGGTTACAGGGAACCAGGCAGAGGGCCTTCTTGGTAGTGGCACCCACCCTGTGGAACATCCTCCCATCAAGGGAATGAACAACTACTGTATCTTACTTTTAGAAGACATCTGAAGGCAGCCCTGTTTAGGGAAGTTTTTAATGTTTGATGTTTTATTGTGTTTTTAGTATTTTGTTGGGAGCCACCCAGAGTGGCTGGGGAAACCCAGTCAGATGGGCGGAAGAAGAAGAAGAAGAAGAAGAAGAAGAAGAAGAAGAAGAAGAAGAAGAAGAAGAAGAAGAAGAAGAAGAAGAAGAGGAGGAGGAGGAGGAGGAGGAGGAGGAGGAGGAAGAAGAAGGCTGGCCAAACTAGGCTAGGTTAGCTGTACTAGCTATACCAGAGATGTTCCATCCACCACATCATATATTTAAAGCATATGTATATCACCTTAGCAGTCATGGGTGGGCAATTTCAAAAGTCTATATAAGGGCTTGCACACCATTGTTCTGGGTCCCTCCTGCCTCCTGCGTGTGGTGAGTGAGCACCCTGTTGCAACAGTTTAATACAGATCAGGCATACTAGCTGCTTTGCTTCTCAATATTCTCTGGTTGGCCTGTTATTTTCTCCTACCGATAGGGAACCCTCTTAAGGACTCTATACGGGCTCTTGGATACCCCATAAGGGGAAAGGGAGGAGGTTTTTTCTACATCAGCATCCTGAACACTATTGCTTTCCCTGCATTGCAAGGGCTTTTGGCCAATTGCCTTCCGTTCCTCCTCCCACCCGAGAGAGAGAGAGAGAGAGAGAGAGAAAGAGAGAGAGAGAGAGAGAAGGCCACTCTTCCTTGCCCCTCCTCTGCCTGAGGATGATTTAAGCCAAGAACAGGAGGAATAGCAAGGACCCTGCAGTGACCAGCTGCCTACTTTGCCTCAGATGGAACAGGAAAAGTAGCCACCTCTTCGGCCGCTCCCCTTCCCGATAGCCTCTGTCTTTGGTTGAGGACCCAACAGCGGGGAACTGAGCTACTTTGCAAGGTCCTCTGCACCAAATCTTGGGACACAACAGGCACAGCCTCCCCGAGAGACCTTCCTCAGCAGAGCCAAAGAGGATTCAGTTTGTGCAGGGAACAATTTTGCCCCTTAGCTCTTCACATACATCTTTTTTTGCAAGGAGAAAACCAAAACATCCCACCCACTGAAGGAGCCCACATATAATTAAACGCCAAAGGCTTTGTAGAATAGAACTGTTTTTGCCTGGCAACTAAATGATGGTGCCAGGTGAGCCTTCCTGAGGAGAGTATTCCACAAGTGGGGAGCCACCACTGAAAAGGCCCCGTTCTGGTGTTGCCCTCCATGGAACCTCCCATGGAGGGGGCACACAGAGAAGGTCCTCAGATGACGATCACAGAGTCAGTTCCTTCCTTGGAGTTTTCTAAGCAAAGGCCATCTGCCATGGATGCTTCAGCTGAGATTCCTGCATTGCAGGGGGTTGGACTAGATGACCCTTGGGGTCCCTTCCAACTCTACAATTCTGTGATTCTATGTGGGGAGAGGTGGTCCTTGAAGTATTGGTTCTGGAGCTGCATAAGGCTGATCAAAACCAGCACGAACTGGTGGCCAGTGCAGTCAGGCCAGGATTGGTGTTATTTAATTTATATACTGTCCTATATCCGGGAGTCTCAGGGCGATTCACAGAATAAAATCAAGATATAAAAACACAAAATACATAATAAAAATAAAAACAACACAATAGCCTTCCCCCCCCAAAACCCCACATTTTAAAAGAGCCTAAGATGTAAATCAAATCAACCCAAGGCCTGGTTTAAAAGGAATGTTTTTGCCTGGCGCCTAAAGGTGTATAATTGAAGGTGCCAGGACAGGTGAACATCCCTGGGGAGAGCATTCCAAGATGGGGAGCCACTGCAGAGAAGGCCCTGTTCTCGTGTTGCCACCCTCCTCACCTTTCGAGAAGTAGGCACACGAAGGAGGGCCTCAGAAGATGATCCCAGGGTCCGGGTAGGTTCATATGGAAAGAGGCGGTCCTTGAGATATTGCGATCCTGAGCTGTTTCACGCCCAGTGTGCAGCCTGATTTCTGCACCATATATTCAACAGAAGTTAGGCTATTCCTGTCCAGATAGGGGTGCAGCTGGGCCACCAGGAAAAGCTGATGGAAGGCATTTCATGCGACCAAAATCCCCTGAGCCTCAAGTGACAGCAATTGATCCAGAAGTTCCTACAAGCTATGTACCTGCTCCTTCAAAGGGAGTGTGGTCCCATCAAAAGCAGCCCACCTCCCATCGATTCATCCCATCACACCAACAGTGCCTCATTCTTGTCAGGATTAATCTTCAGTTTATTGGCTCTCATCTGGTACGCAAGCTGAGACCCTACCTGCCTGCAGACTGTCTCGCCAGAGTGGTGCATGCTCTAGTTATCTCCCGCTTGGACTACTGCAATGCACTCTACATGGGGCTACCTTTGAAGGTGACCCGGAAACTACAACTAATCCAGAATGCGGCAGCTAGACTGGTGACTGGGAGCAGCCGCCGAGACCACATAACACCGGTCTTGAAAGACCTACATTGGCTCCCAGTACGTTTCCGAGCACAATTCAAAGTGTTGGTGCTGACCTTTAAAGCCCTAAATGGCCTCAGTCCAGTATACCTGAAGGAGCGTCTCCACCCCCATCGTTCTGCCCAGACACTGAGGTCCTTCTGATGGTTCCCTCGTTGCGAGAAGCCAAGTTGCAGGGAATCAGGCAGAGGGCCTTCTACCCGGTGGTGGCGCCTGCCCTGTGGAACGCCCTTCCAACAGATGTCAAAGAGAAAAACAGCTACCAGACTTTTAGAAGACATCTGAAGGCAGCCCAGTTTAGGGAGGCTTTTAATGTTTAATTATTTTATTTCATTTTTCTGTTGTAAGCCGCCCAGAGTGGCTGGGGAAACCCAGCCAGATGGGCAGGGTATAAATAATAAATTATTATTATTATTATTATTATTATTAGTCCATTAATGAGAAAAAAATCTATCTAGCACATCTACAGAAATAAATTAATCCTTATGTAACCAAAAAAGGACCATCCACAGAGAACAAGGAGGTATCGGCAGGCTAAGGGAAACTCTGGTTTGCAGAAGCATATTTTTAAAAAATAAAATTGCATGTAAGAGAGAGGGACCTTAAACAAGGACTAATGAGGAAGCTCAGTGGCCTTGAAATGCTGACTGACAGTTAGGAAGGTGGTAGTGGTGAAGGAAAAGAACATCAGAAGAAGAGAGAATGCAATGGAGTACAGTACAGTGGTACCTCACAAAACGAATTTAATTCGTTCTGTGAGTCAATTCGTTTTGCGAAAAATTCGTCTTGCGAATCGCGGTTTCCCATAGGAACGCATTGAAATTTCTTTTTTTAATTAATGCGTTCCTATGGGCAAAAAAAGAAATTTCAATGCGTTCCTATGGGAAACCGCGATTCGCAAGACGAATTTTTCGCAAAATGAATTCGTCTTGCGAGTCACCATCAGATCGCAAGATGCATTCGTCTTGCGAAAAATTCGTCTTGCAGGGCATTTGTCTTGCGAGGTACCACTGTATATCCTCTTTAAAAAGGACATGGCTGGCTGGCACCCAGAACAGGAAAACTACACACAACATTTTGCTGCAGGTCCCATTTGCTCATCACTGATTGCCTGATGATCAATAAGAAGAAATAAAGTAACAGGAGCTGTAAACAGGAAACTTTCAATTAAAGGCACAGGAGTCTACACTGGAGAGGCTGGTTCTGCAATTGTAGAAAAATCACAAATCAGGTCTGGAAAAACAAGGTGTACTGCAACAATTTGACAATGATGTCATTTAGGTTTTCTGTAAAAAGTGGAGTGAACACAGGGTGTTATTTACTGAGAGGAGAATTAGAGTAGACACAACTCAGGGCAGTGGCTTTTCAATTGAATCAGAACTCCTTGCCTTATCTCAGGCATCCCCAAACTGCGGCCCTCCAGATGTTTTGGCCTACAACTCCCATGATCCCTAGCTAACAGGACCAGTGGTCAGGGATGATGGGAATTGTAGTCCAAAACATCTGGAGGGCCAAAGTTTGGGGATGCCTGCCTTATCTTCTCCACAGATGTATTTAACACTCTCAGTTTATCTCAAAACGTAAATGCTAGTGCAAGAGAAGCTTTGCACTTCTATTAAGCTACATAAACCAACGCTTTGCACTTTTATTAAGCAATATAAACCAAGCGCGACATCATCAAATGTTTCAGCCTGCCTCCTATCTTCCAAAATTACGCAGTAGGACTATTTCATTCTTGCTCCTTCCTTCAGCACAAACGGGAAACAATATTTGAATTTAATTCAGAATATTGACCAGCAAGGCTTTCAGCATGGATCCTGGGGGTTGGACTTACGTGGAGCCCTCAGATGATGCTGGAATACAATTTCCATCTTCAGAGCCCAACAACATCTAGAGGGCTACATGTTCTCCTGCAGGTTCTCCTAGTGTAAGCCAGCCAGAACTCAATCCAAAATAAATCAAAAGGCATACGCCACCCTGGGCATGTTGTGTTTCTGTCCTGGCACTGAACAAACTTTGCCCCTCCTACCAGCCAGCTGCTAGCAGTGGTGTCTGATTTACTCTCCCCCCCCCCCGAATCAGAAATCTCTGCCACCCCAAAGCCTTGCCAGGATGATATCAGCAAAGTCAGGTGAATCTGAACTGTCTGGGACCATTCTGACGTGAGAAGCAACATGGCCAACCGACGGCCTTTCCTCTCTGCCTCATTTACACACCATAATTCTATTGGCTGTACAAAATCAGAGCTTTTTGGAGCAGAGCTGGCTCGCAGATGAAGTTCTTCTGGGCAGAGCCATTTCGGTCCTGCCAAGTTTCCGTCATAAATCCTATCGGATTCTGTCCTTCGCTACCCGGAACGCTGCTTAAAAATTTGAGAATTGACTGGATGCGATTTTCAAAAAGGCATCACTTCCAACAAAGCCAAGCTGACAAAAATACACATCCATAATCATAGCTGTCTCCAAAGCGCAGCAGGAGACACTTTCCTTAAAGGATTTGATTCCACTGCCACAGCTAGAATCACAAGTGTGTGTGTGTGTGTGTGTGTGTGTTGCCTCAAACCCAGGCTGAAATCAAATATCATAGCAAAGAGAATATATGTGGTAGCTCACATGTGACCCAGTGACTGCAATCTTGTACACCACCATGTCTAACCCACGCTAACCACATGCTTCCACCGAGACGAAGGAGGGACTCTCACGGCAAGGACAATGAGCATTTGTACATGGGCGCACATTGCTGGTGCTTTTAATTAACCCAGGGGGTATTGTTGCCTGGCAATTAGAGCACAGAGCAAGGATGTTTACATTCAGTCCTTGGCTCAAGGAGGAAATCTAGTTCTGGAGCACATCTGCACTATGGATGTAAAACTCTGGGCACTGAGGTCCTGTCACAGAACTGTAGAGCCGTAGAGCTAGAAAGGAGCCAAAGGGTCATCTAGTCCAACCCCCTGCAACGCAGGAATCACAGCTGTTGAGGCAGTAAGAATCACAAAAAAGGGTATCAGTAGTTTCATGAAAAGAGAGCTTGGGGCAAGTGATGACGATGAAATTAGAAATGTGGGATAGTAGTCAACAAAAGTTTACTCTGAGTAGACACATTGAAATGAATGGACCTAACTTAGCATTTCAATGGGTTTACTGTGAGTAAAAGTTAGGTGAACACTGCATTTTATAGTGATGTACAATTAGAGGCAATGCCTTGCTGGCCAGGACTTTTGGATTTTCTTTCCAGTGCTACCACCCACCACCTATTAAGAACAATATCTCCTTCTTGGTTTTGGTTTCCAGCATAAAAGGCAGCTTCTGCGTCATGTCACACTCTAGAGCAGAGATGGCCAACTTTGAATTCTTGGACTACGACTCCCATCAGCCCCAGCCAGGATGGCCAATGGTAAGGGATGATGGGAGTTGTAGTCCAACAGTGTCTAGACAGCGCTCAGTCGACAATCCATGTTCTAGAGCGACCAAAACACAGAACCCAGGGTGGGATATGCAAATGGAGGGGTGGAATTATGCAGATAGGCACTTACTTGATTCTTACTGAATCCCACCAGGCTGATAAACACCAAGGTTGACAGAATGAGGGCCAGTGTGCAAGTAGAATTTACAAAGATTTGAATCCACACCCATCTACAAAGCTCCCTGGGTGACCTTGACCCAGTCGCTTGTCTCAGCCTAGCCTACTTCACAGGGTTGTTGTAAGGATAATAAAATGGGAAGTGAGGTTATCCATTAGCTGCTTGGAGGAAGGGCAGGACAAAACGGCCTAAAAATTAGACAGATTTTACAAACTATTGGAGACACCTCATATGCAACATTTATTTCATTTCCAAAAGGTTTGGGCAGGAAATCTACCTGGCAATCCTGGCTCCATGTTAATTAGTGGGATCAGAACATGCTATTTTCCACCTGTTGGGATAGTCTTAGTAATATTTCCACTGGTCAGGGTGTGGGGCTTGGGAATAGCTCTTCCACCAAATCTCTACTAGAAAGAGTATAAATTATACACAACTAAACAATATGCCACTTGGTTTCATTTTCGTAATGTATGTAAATGTTCCAGAGCAATTTTCGAAATTCACCAGGTGCCAGGCACGTTTTGTGCCTTTGTGACCAAGTGATGATGCACCTTACTGTACGTCTCCACCATCGGGGGAGGGGGACATAATTGGGGATCCTGTCGAATTCCATCCATGCTATTTTATCTGCGCAATCAGAATGAATTGCAGGAATCAAAAACTCGCGTTGCAAACTACAACTGCCCCCCAAATGGCAACCAGACATTCTGTTTTGGCAACTGTAACCCTGGTTTAATGAGCCACTGGGCACCTAGCTTATATATCTGAGTTTCTATTCTAACACTGAGAGTTAACCCAAAGAGAAACCGAATACCCTGTGCAGTACAGTGGGCACACAGAAGCGTGCCCCTATCTTTCAAACAGAATTATTTTGTTTGTGGTGGTTGGAGTTACCACCTATAGCCAGTTTTAAAACTGTTGAAGGCTTGTGATAGGCAGGAGTCCTGCTGTATCCAGCCAAAGGCCCATCTAGTCTAGTGTCCTGGCCTTGCAGTGGTCAACAAGATGCCTAAAGGAAGCCTGCAAGCAGGGCCTCAAGCCCACCTGCAATTCCCAGCAACTGGTCTTCAGAGGCAGGGCCGTCTCTAGGCCTGGGCTGGGTGGCGCAATGCGCCAGGGCGCCTGGCCACCAGGGGCGCTGCTGCGCCCGCCAGACAGCTGATGTCTGAGCCCTATGGCTCCAACGCCACCTCCTCTCCTTCGGCCCGCAGGAATCCCCTCAGCCGCTGCCCGCCGAGCTGCTGTCCCAAGGGGCGTCCTCCACATCTGGTGCCTGCCGCACCACCACCACCACTCCTGCTCCTCGGGCCGCTGGGAGCGCAGCGAGAGAGCGCGGGCGGAGGCAGCAGTGGACCGGTCAGCTGGCCGGGGAACAAGCGGCACACTGCAGGACCCAGAATTCACCGCTCACGCTTGTTTCCTCCAATGCGGATGGCGGCCACTGGGCCACGCGGCCTCCGGGCTGGGGAGGTGGCGGGAGCTGGGAAGCTGGGGCGGAGAGGGGTCGGTGGCATGGCCTGGGCTGGCAGCGGGACACCGCACAGCAGGTGAGGGGCGGCGGGAAGCCTGGGCTGGTGGCGCTGGGGACCCTGAGCCAGGGCGAGAGAGAGAAGCTTGGGGAAAGGGAGGGGGCGCCGGAGGGACCTTTGCGCCACAGCGCTGGATTTGCTTAAGACGGCCCTGTTCAGAGGCATCCTGCTGGTGACGTTGGAGATAGAACATCTCCAGCTTGGGAACAAACATAGGAACATGGGAAGCTGCCTTATGCCAAGTTGGAGCATTGGTCCAAATAGCTCTGCATCGTCTCCACGGACCGGCAGGGCCTCTCACTCCAGAATTTCAGAGAGGAGTCTTTCGCAGCCCAACTTGGAAATGCCAGGGGTTGAACCTGAGACTTTCTGTATCGCAAAGCAGATGCTCTGCCCTTGAGCTACGGCCCTGGTAGATAAATTAACCCCAGACCTTTCCCAAACACACACGAGCCGGTCAATATACAGTTTATTCCAACCCCAAATCCTTCAGTCTGAGAGGTGCAACCCCTAAGTGTGGAGGTTTCACCTGTCCTCAGGTTTGTACCAAAATCATTTCAGGACTCCACATGCCAAAAACACCGATGAGGAACCTTGGTGTCAAACAAAACAAAAACGAAACAACTGAGCTGCGGTGTTCTGAAGCATCGATTCAAAGGATTCCTTTCGCATCTGACCAGACCAAGATAGTAGGGGGGTGTATAGTGCCCCCTGCTGGATGAGGCCATGAAGCACTTCCATGCCCCCTTCTTTTTCAACAACACAAACTTGCTTAAAGGCATCCTCGCCTAAACCCCTCTGTGCTTCCACAACCCCCGGCTCCATATCAGAAATACATACTGATCCTAACCCCCCTCACTGCAGCGGCTGAACAGATCACATAACACCATTCACATAACAAAAACTACCATAGAGATATCAACATTTTCAAAAGTAGGGGGGTCCATGGATCGGCTTTTGAAAAACGGGGTTCTATAGTCCTTAGCTAATTGGGAACCACTTAGTGAATACAGCAACATAACCCCCCATCCACCCTATATCCATGTGGCATGCCTGTTGTGGAGGGCTGGAGGTCTAGAGGAGATAAGTGACTTTCCCAAGGTCATAGAGGAAGTGTGTGGCAAAAAAAGGAGACCTTTTATTGTCTGTATTCTAGTTTATAAGCCCCAGCTGAGCCTCTTAGCTTCATAGCACCTGATAGTGTGGAAGGCTTCCCTCCATCTCTCCCCCCCCCCATCCTAAAATAATAAACAAGTAGGGGGGAAGCTACCAAAGATTGTATAATGAGATTATCGAAATGAGACAGATGGATGGAAAAGCAGAATAGAGTGGGGTGGATTTGCTTTCCTCTGCTCCAGCAAATGACACTCCCTACCTAAAAAACATACCCCCCCCCCACTCCAACAGTTCATAGTTCTTCTTCCAAGGGGGAAGAGGAGACTACAGCTTTTTTTCTTCAACAACCTTAGCAATACACTCCTGAATTCACTTAATGGAAATTAGCTGCCCCTGCAACACCATTTTTACAATCTAGTGAATCCCAAATTCAGGGTAATATAAAAACGATAAGTGAGATGGGAGGGTGGCCTTCCTTGTTTTGTAGGCCAAGTGGGGATCTTAATTAGTTTTCACAATTCTAAATATAGGGCCAGTGTGGCGGTAATTTTTCTCAGAGCATAAAATATGTGCTGAATGTGGGGGTTTTGTTTGTTTTGGAGCACCAGATCTGAAACACAAAGCCAACAAATAACGAGAGCGAGCGTGCCTCTGAGCACATGCAGAGTACATTTCCTCTTATTAACTACAGTATAGCCAATCCCAAACATCTAATCGTTGGGGCAGGATTTCCACAGCAGAGGTTGCTGTTTGTCGGGCAGGTTTGAAGGGGCAGCCCCTCTGAATTAAACTGGAATAACCATTCAGTAGTGGTTATTCCAAATTAGATAAAGGGGAGAGGTGCAAGCACACAAAACTCTTGTATGGGTCTGGCGCTGGAGACCATGAAAACAGAATCCCCTCTTCTCCCCTCCCCTCGCCTGGGTCCTGGCTCCCCCTCCCCCTCCCCCAGCTGCCAGCCCTGGGGGAATCTCAGTCCATCTGCCTCCTCATCCTTCACTCGCCTTCTCTCCTTTCCCTCCAGCATCCTCCACACAGGGCCCAAGGAGGACCACTCTGCGGGCAAAGGCAGGCCTCGGGGAGGGCAGCCCCGGACAGCCACTTGCCCTCGAAGCACCCGCATCCTTCCATCTCTGGCTCTAAGCAGTGGACGGGTGGGGGGGGGGAAGGAAGCGCAGAGGGTGAAACCCAATCCAAGGCACCGATGGCGCAAACCCATCCTTCATCCACATTTCGATTGAGGCTGCTGCGCCCTCTCTGCCGTCCCTGCAACCACCCAGGCAGGTGGCGGGGGGGAGGGGGAGGGAGATGGGGCTGTTCTTCGGAAAGGGGGGTGGGGAAGGAGAGGGCATCCTTCCACCTCCCTTCCACCCAGTCAAGATTACTTGTAGGGCTAAGTAAAGACCTCCTGCAAAGTCACACCTTGGAGGCAAACCGAAACACCAAATATTTGTGGGGTGGGGGTGTTGAAAGAGAGGAGGACGCAAGACGAACCCCTCCAAGCGCGCTTAGCAGAGCATCAGGTTAAGCGCTAGCGAGGACCACCAGCAGTAGCAGCAGAGAAAAAGCATCCTTTCGCCGCCGCCTCGCCAGGACTGGACATCCTTTGCTCCGCGCCATCATTGCCTCTCCATCCATCCATCCCTCCATCCAGACCTCCCCTCCCCCACCAGCTGCATCCCAGGGCGGCCCGAGCCTCTGCCCACCCCGCACGATAATCCATCTCGTCTCCTAACCCCGATCTCCCCACCCCAATACCCCAGATGCAGATCCTGCGCCCCAGCAACGGGTTTCCCCTCCATCCCTCTTCCACCGCCCCTTACCTCCGCCCGGCGTCTCCTGCCGGCCGCTCAGCCTCTCCTCGCAGCCGACGATCCAGCGGCTGCAGCGGCAACAAAAGCGCCCGCTCCTCCTCCTCTTCCTCCTCCTCCTTTCCCCCCGCTCCGTCAGCCGGGCAGGCCGGTCCCCATCTGGCTAATCACCGCGCTCCCTGGACACGAGCGCCGCCGCCGCCGCCAGCAGCTCCAAGGAGGAGGTTGCGCATCTTTCCGCGGCCAAGGCGCGGCGCAAAGATGGAGACGCCAAGGGGGTCCTCACTGAGCCGGCGCCGGGTAGGCCTTGGGCACCCTCGCTTCCTCTCCGCTTCCCCGGATCCGCGCGCTCCTGGCCGCGCACGACCAGCACCGCCAGCTTCCCCTCCCTCCCTCCCTGCGGCCGGTGCCACCCCGGGGACAGACACGCCCTGGGCCGGGGGGGGACTTGGGACGGCCTTGGGCAGAGCCGGCCGAGCGCCAGCCTCTTAAAGGAGAAGCGGCCTCGCGCGTGCTGGCCCCCGACAGAGTTAAAGGAAAGGGCGAGAAGCACCCTCGACGCCTCTTTTATTTGCTACATTTTTATACCACCTCCTCTCCCTCCCCGGTTCGTCCTCACAACAACCCCACGAGGTAGGCTAAGAGACGGTGACTGGACCCAGAGAGCTTCTTGGCTGAGTGGGGATTTGAACTCTGGTCTCCCAGTTCGAATTACAATCATGACGCCTATAGGAGCAACTCCTAGGTGTGGAGGGGTCTTCGCCCTCCCCCCCCAATAAAATATTTGAGGGGGTCGCCCCCACCCAGACCTTGCCATTTAAATGGTGTGCATGCATGATCGAAAAGGGCTTACCTGCCTCCCTCCCCCATATTTTATTCAAATTGGCACCCCTGATGATGCCATACTGGCTTTTAAAGTACTGTATACTATTTTCCAAAGCAGCCACACACATATTATCGGAGTAGACCTTACGACAACCCTGCAAGGAGGTCAGTGTTCTCATTCCCATGTGGAAGAAAGCAAAAGGAAGGGGGCGCTGGATAGCTTATTACAGTATATTTATTTCCCACCTTTTTTCCACAGAGGTACCTGGTTCTCCCTCTCCCTCCATTTTATCATCGCAACAACCCTGTGAGGTAGGTCCGGCGCTGAGAAAGGCTGTGACTGGCCCAAGGTCACCCCATGAATGAGTTGGACCTTGTCTCCCAGGTCCTAGTCTGCCACTGCTGCACCACATTAGCTCTTGTCGTAGGTAGAGCATGAGACTCTGGATTTTAGGGTTGTGGGTTCGAGCCCCACCCTGGGCAAAAAAAAATCCTTGGGGTCCCTTCCAACTCTACTATTCTACAGAATTAGAGTATGCTCCCTCAACCCCCCCCCCAAAAAAAATAGGGATGAGAGAATGAGTATCAGTGCTGGAGCACGAGCTGGCATTTCAGGACTTCAAGCAGCAGGTAAAGGTAAAGGGGCCCCTGACCATCAGGTCCAGTCGTGTCCGACTCTTGGGTTGCAGCGCTCATCTCGCTCTATAGGCCGAGGGAGCCAGTGTTTGTCCGCAGACAGCTTCCGGGTCATGTGGCCAGCATGACAAAGCTGCTTTTGGCGAACCAGAGCAGCGCACGGAAACGCCGTTTACCTTCCCGCCAGAGCAGTACCTATTTATCTACTTGAACTTTGATGTGCTTTCGAACTGCTAGGTGGGCAGGAGCTGGGACCGAGCAACGGGAGCTCACCCCGTTGCAGGGATTTGAACCACCGACCTTCTGATCAGCAAGCCCTAGACTCTGTGGTTTATCCCACAGCGAATTTTTAGCAGGATTGGGGGATCTTTTTCAGCCCAGTCCCACATTCTATTAAGGGCAATATTTCAGGGGCCACACAGGGAGAAGGACTGAGTTTTGGACAGGCAGGAGGGTTCATTCAGTCACTCAGCTGCCTGCATCTGCAGTTCAATTGCCTCACCCCTTGCCTTGGGATAGGGAATCCAGGGAGTTCGTCTACTGTGAAAGGGATGGGGAGGGAACTGAGGGCTCCCATGATTTCGCCTACTGCTGCCTCCACTATCTGCCACATTTGCAACCATGCAAATGAATTAATTATCAAGAGTCTGCAAAATCTGGCTTTCTTTGTAGTTTTGGGGGGTTTGGAGTAAAATCCGTTGTCCATGCCTCAAGCAGCAAGCAGTCAGTGCTCAGAAAGCAATACTACAATTCATTCAGGGCAGAGGAGCAGTTGGAAGATCCTCCAGACGTTGATAGACTACCATTCCCATCATCCCAGACCGTTGGCCTTGCTAGCTGGGGATGATGGGAGTGAGTCCCACACGTGGATGTCACCACAGTGGCTATTACTGATTTAAGCTATTGAGAGTCTCAACCCAATGCCAAACTAGTTGAAACTTAAGCTGCAATTCTGTGTCCAGATTCTGCCTTGGTCAGACCACACCTGGAATACTGTGTCCAGTTCTGGGCGCCATGATTTAAAAAGGATATTGACAAGCTGTGCAGAGGAGGGTGGCAAAGACGATCAAGGGTCTGGAAACCCAACCTTATACGGAACGGTTGAGGGAGCTCGGTATGTTTAGCCTGAGAGGAGATATGACAGACATCTTCAGATATCTCAAGGGCTGTCATATGTAAGATGGAGCAAACTTGTTTTCTCTGGAGGGTAGAACTTGAACCCATGGCTTCAAGTTACAAGAAAGGAGTTTCTGACTAAACACCAGGAAGAGCTTTCTGAGGGTAAGGGTTGTTCGACAGTGGAACAGGCTGTGGACTCTCCTTCACTGCAGGTTTTTAAGCCAAGGTTGGATGGTCATCTGACATGGACGCTTTAAGTTTAGAGTCCTACATTCCAGGGGGTTGGACTAGATGACCCTCAGGGTACCTTCAAATGCCATAGTTCTATGAATCTGTGATGGCCTCGGTTCAGTATACCTGAAGGAGCGTCTCCACCCCCATCACTCTGCCCGGACACTGAGATCCAGTACCGAGGGCCTTCTGGCGGTTCCCTCGTTGCGAGAAGCAAAGTTGCAGGGAACCAGGCAGAGGGCCCTCTCGGTAGTGGCACCCGCCCTGTGGAACGCCCTCCCATCAGATGTCAAAGAGAAAAACAGCTACCAGATTTTTAGAAGACATCTGAAGGCAGCCTTGTTTAGGGAGGCTTTTAATGTTTAATAGATTATTTTATTTCATTTTTCTGTTGGAAACCGGCTGCCCAGAGTGGCTGGGGAAACCCAGCCAGATGGGCGTTATAAATTATTATTATTATTATTATTATTATTATTATTATTATTATTGAGATTGCTGGGATTAAACCATCTCCCACAGTGGCTGAGCTCAGGCCAGACGCCCACATGGCACCCACAAGCAGGGCATGCAGGCAATATCTTTCTCTGGTTGTTTTCCCAGTGACTGGAAGCCAAGAGGCATGCTGCTTCTGACCCCGGGGGCAGCCTGGAGCCATCACTGTCTAATCCCCCTTTAAAGCCATCTAAACAGTTGGCCACCACCACCAGATCTTGAGGAAACAGATCCCAGTTTATGCTGTGTTGAGTCCTCTTGTCATAGAATAATAGAGTTGGAAGAGACCACAAGGGTCATCCAGTCCAACCCCCTGCCAAGCAGGAAACACCATCAAAGCATTATTGACATATGGCTGTCAAGCCTCTGCTTAAAGACCTCCAAAGAAGGAGACTCCACCACACTCCTTGGTAGCAAATTCCACTGCCGAACAGCTCTTACTGTCAGGAAGTTCTTCCTAATGCTTAGGTGGAATCTTCTTTCTTGAAGTTTGAATCCATTGCTCCGTGTCCGCTTCTCTGGAGCAGCAGAAAACCACCTTTATCCCTCCTCTATATGACATCCTTTTATATATTTGAACATGGCTATCATATCACCCCTTAACCTTCTCTTCTCCAGGCTAAACATACCCAGCTCCCTAAGCCGTTCCTCATAAGGCATCGTTTCCAGGCCTTTGACCATTTTGGTTGCCCTCTTCTGGACACGTTCCAGCTTGTCAGTATCCTTCTTGAACTGTGGTGCCCAGAACTGGACACAGTACTCCAGGTGAGGTATGACCAGAGCAGAATACAGTGGTACTATTACTTCCCTAGATCTAGATGCTATACTCCTATTGATGCAGCCCAGAATTGCATTGGCTTTTTTAGCTGCTGCATCACACTGCTGACGCATGTCAAGTCTGTGGTCTACCAAGACTCCTAGGTCCATTCGGGATCTTCTAACATTCAGCTTAATTGGAGGACCTGCATTAGGAGAAAATCTTTTCGTCTATGACATGCAGAGTTTTAAACATTTCTATCACTTTGCCCCACCTTACTTGCCACTCCCCGCCCAGCGAGAAATATCTCCAGATATTGCAGGCTTTCCTCATAAAGTTAAAAGGTAAAGGGACCCCTGACCATTAGGTCCAGTCACAGACGACTCTGGGGTTGCGCGCTCATATCGCTCTATAGGCCGAGGGAGCCGGCGTTTGTCCGCAGACAGCTTCCGGGTCATGTGGCCAGCATGACTAAGCCGCTTCTGGCGAACCAGAGCAGCGCACGGAAATGCCGTTTACCTTCCCGCCAGAGCAGTCCCTATTTATCTACTTGCACTTTGACGTGAAACTGCTAGGTTGGCAGGAGCTGGGACTGAGCAATGGGAGCTCACCCTGTCGCGGGGATTCGAACCGCCAACCTTCTGATCAGCAAGCCCTGGGTTGTTGTTTTCTGTATCTTTTCAGCCACACCATATCCCTTTGAAGCAAAATAAAAAAATTCCTTCAGTAGCACCTTAAAGACCAACTAAGTTTTTATTTTGGTATGAGCTTTCGTGTGCATGCACACTTCTTCAGATTGTTGTTGTTGTTTAGTCGTTTAGTCGTGTCCGACTCTTCGTGACCCCATGGACCAGAGCACGCCAGGCACTCCTGTCTTGCACTGCCTCCCGCAGTTTGGTCAAACTCATGTTCGTAGCTTTGAGAACACTGTCCAACCATCTCGTCCTCTGTCGTCCCCTTCTCCTAGTGCACTCTACACTACGTAACCAGGAGTGGTTGCATTATAGATTTGTCTAAAGGCATTAGGATATTGGCAGTTTTATTTTCAACCCCGTTCCTCTTGATTCCCATGGAATTTGCCTTTTGAGGTGCTGCTGCATACTGGGTCCACATTCACCATGACTTCAAGCTTCCTCTCATGATGATGATGATAATAATTTTATTAATTGTACCCTACCCATATGACTGGGTTGCCCCAACCGCTCTGGGCACTAGTGTATATGTGGATTCTCTGCCCTAATACAGTACCTTACGATTTCTTCCACTGAAGTGCATTTGCCATTATATTGTCTGTTCACCCTGCATCAAAGGATCCTTTCGCAGCACTTTACACCCCCTTTGTTTCTACCACCCCAAACAATTTTATGTCACCTGTACACTTGGCCACCACACTGGATTATTTGTGGAGAAGTTGAAAAGCAGTCCACAACGCAGAAGAAGACCCTCCATTGTGAGAACTGTCCTTGCTCTTTACTCTTCAACCAATTACAGATCAATAAAAAAAGTCTGTCCTCTCCCATAACTGCAACATTTGCTCAGGAAACCCTTTGACAAGTGCAAAATGTCTTCCAAATCCTCCCATTTAACGGTACCTGCTTGCTGGTGCTTTCAAAGAACTCTAAAAGGTTATTGAGGCAAGACTTACCTTTGCAGAAGCCATCCTGATTCTTCTTCAGCAAAGCTTATTACATGTGATCATTTTATCTTCAAATAGGCTTTCAACCAATTTACCCAGAACAGGCACCGAACAAACTAGCCTGATTTCCCAGACCCACCCACCATTATCCATTTTCTAAAAAACTGGCATTGCCTTGGCAACTTTCCAGATCTCCTGTACAGAGGTCGATCGCAGAGACAAGTTACATATTTTTGTTGAAAGGTCAGCAAGTTTGCATTTGAATTCTCGAAGATCACAACTGTGGACACACCTATTTGTTAGGTTTTAGTTGGAAAATAGAACCTAGAACATAATGTCTCAGTAATCAGGTCTCCCTCCCTGAAAATATCAGCTCAAGCATGGCTACTAGCTACATCCTCTGCGGTAAGGTCAGCCACCAATAATTCATTTGGCTTCTCTGCAGTTTCTTTATGCTCCTTGGTACTTCCTTGCCACCCAACACCCCAGCTGATTTCCTGCTTCTGAAGCATTTAAAGATTATTTAAATTGTCTTCAATATTTATAGCTATATGCTCATTTTGTGTGCTTGCATTTCTTTTGCGAAAGCTTTGTTCCTTTTTGTTCTCATCTGGTCAGGATTCCCATGTTCTAAAGTAAACCTTCTGGCCTCCTCTTGCTACCCATGCTGGTGTCCTCTTGGCCTTTGGTAGTACCTTACCTGATTTGGAGTACGTAGTCTAGCTGATCTACTATTGTGGCTTTGAATACCACCCCCTCCTGAATTCCCCTTTCATCTTCCTTTTTACCAATCACATTGTAATTACGGTATTATTTTGGGAAATGTCCTCCTTAGTGGAATTCATGTTGGCCATACTTGGCCATTGTCAGCTTGTGTGTGTGTGTGTGTGTCCAGAGGGATTGGGATCATAGACTAGAGTGTTGAGGTGGATTGGGATCATAGATTACAGTCCAATGCACACATGTACCGTATATATCCCTTGAACACAGTAGGGCCTACTTTGAATTGGGCGTAAGTAGGCCACACTGCAAGAACTAAAGGCCATCTCCTGCTTTTTGATAAATCAGTTGACTATTTTTTGCACAGGACCAGCGTCTCAGCATAAGTCCTTTTCTGCGATACTGAAGAAATAACTTATAATTTTGTTGCCAGAAGCTATTCCCCAGACCTAGGCAGGTATCTTTCAATTGCTTATTACAGTAAGCCAGCAAGTGTCCCCCTAACTCTCAGCTTCACAGATTAGTTGATTACCAACTGAAGCTTCATAGAATCATAGAACTGGAGAGGTGGAAGGAACTCTGAGGATCATTGAGTCCAAGCCTCTGCAATGCAGGAATATGCAGCTGTCCTACATGGGAACTGAACCTGTGACCATGGTGTTATCAGCACCATGCTCTAACCAACTGAGCCAGCCATCTGTGAGTTGAGCTTGCAGCCCCATTAAGCCCCATTATTCCCTAGTTAATCCTATATGTTTAATACTACTACTACTACTACTACTACTACTACTACTACTACTATTTATACCCCACCCATCTGCCTGGGTTTCCCCAGCCACTCTAGGCGGCTCCGAACAGAATTAATGATCATAATAATTAAAAAGTGATAAAACATCAAAAACTTCCCTAAACAGGGCTGCCTTCAGATGTCTTCTGAAAGTCAGATAGTTATTTATTTCCTTGACATCTGGTGGGAGGGTGTTCCACAGGGCGGGCGCCACTACCAAAAAGGCCCTCTGCCTGGTTCCCTATAGCTTCACTTATTGCAGGAAGGGAACCGCCAGAAGGCCCTCGGAGCTGGACCTCAGTGTCCGGGCTCAATGATGGAGGTAGAGACACTCCTTTCAGGTCTACTGGGCCGAGGCTGTTTAGGGCTTTCAACACTTCCAACACTTTGAATTGTGTCCGGAAACGTACTGGGAGCCAACACCTTTCATGCACTTCCACTGTAGAATTCAGTTTATATTTTGATCTAAAGACTGCTAAGTGTCTCAAGCAATTCCTAGGAAGGTCAAAATAAAAATAAAAAATCCTTCCAGTAGCACCTTAGAGACCAACTAAGTTTGTCATAGGTATGAGCTTTCGTGTGCATGCACACTTCTTCAGATACACACGAAATGCATGCACACGAAAGCTCATACCTATGACAAACTTAGTTGGTCTCTAAGGTGCTACTGGAAGGATTTTTTTATTTTTATTTTGACTGCGTCAGACCAACACGGCTACCTACCTGTAACTAGTTCCTAGGAAGGTGTTACTGCAAGAGCTCCAAATGTGCCCTTGCCACTCATACACCCCTCCCGTTAACTTCAGTATCACAGCTCTGCACATGTCTTCCCTAATGAATGTGCAGAGCTGTCCAACAACACTGAAGGGAATGGGAAGTGTCAGCTGGTGCAGGAGCCCTGCAAACTGGTGCAAAAGAGGCTTGGGTTTGGGTGCCGGTTCTTCCTGAAGGCACCAAGGAGATGAAGGGAGTGCCTCTGAATCTGTTTGGGGTATGTGTGTGTGTGTGCATATGCCCTTCCCCTTGCTCAAGAAACTACTAAGGAAGCAGCTTGTGCTGCCATAAAAACCCAGCCCTTGCCCAGCCCACTCAATTATTTAAAGTACCCAATAAAGAAATTAAATGCACGCCAAGGAAGCCGCTGTGTAGGGGAGGCAGAAAAGCAGAGTGCAAGATGAGAGCCAGAAATAGCCCCTGGTGTTCCTGGTATGTTCCTGCCGTTATGAGTCACCTGCACCCTGGTTCTGCGACGGGCTTTGGTGATGCAACAATTGTTTATATAAAAGGAACCACCACCTGTTCCTCAGTGCAGACAGGGAACATTTGCAGGTGCGCACAGACCCCCGATTTTGCCGCCGGTGTAGCAGACGAGACGACCCGTCCGATCGCCTTGCTTGCTACAGCCATTTCAAGCTGCCAGGGGAACGGTTGTGTTTTTTTGGGCTCTGCTTCTCCTACAGGAAAACACCAGCGGTGCCTCCTTCCAGCCCCGCGGGGGAAAAGCAACATATTGTCACGACGCAGTGTTTGTTTCAAAATTAGAGTCTTCATTCAAAATTAGAGTCTGATCTTTGGGCAGGGCACGCTATGGGAACGGGCTCCAGAGACTGGGGGGTTTGCAGGGAATCTGTGTGTGTGTGGAACGGGGAGAAAGGAACGAGACAGGGAGGACCGCCCAAGACGCCCTACAAAAACGGAGAAGGCAGAGAACCCCACAAGACAAAACAGTAAGTTCCCGTACAGCAAACGACAGTAGAGTCAATTCAATGTTTGGTACGTGATGGGTTGTGGTCACCTGACCCCGGTCCCACGCTGTGAAGAGGGGAAGCAGCCCAATGTTGCCGTGAGGTCAAATGTCGAAAGAGGCTGCTTTTCCTACCTTGGGCATCTGCTCAGGGCCAACGCCTCTGCTGAAGAGAAGCGGGGAGAAAGCATCGAGAGGAATTCTATAACCTGCAAGTTCGATGTCGGGGTGTGAGTGTGTCACTTTTGGGGGAAGAGCGGCTTGCAGGAAGAGCTCTCTGCTGAGGAAGGAGGAAGAAGGATGCTCAGCAAGGAGGTCCTTCCTGGAGCAGATTCCTAGGCAAAAAAGATCCTGGCCGAGTGTCAAACCAGCAGGGCACTTCCCAAGACATCCTGGAGCAAAGCAACTCTAAGGTTTGACTGAGCTACAGATCTTATGCCGGTGAGAGGGAAGAAGGTGCTTTACATCTGCCACAGACCGTGAGTCCCTGGGCTCCAGCTACGCCGGGGACCAAACCACTGACCTAATTAAGAGCATAGGACCCACTGGGGACAGCCCCCCCGAGAGAGTTGGGGGCAACCTGTCCAATCAGAAGCTGCCTCCCAAGCACCCCAGGCTCTCATCAGAACCGCCTCTTCCATCACACCCAATCCAGCATGGAGAGCTAATCACTACCCCGCTGCCCAGACCCCATCCCTTCTCACAGAGGACTGCTTTGTAAAAGCCAGCGGACCTGGGCAGCCTTCTCAGACACACCCTGGCAACTACAAGACTGAAGCACAGAACCAAGTCTGGCATCTACTCCTTGCCCTTCATGCACACCGCCTTCCTAGGAGCAAAGGATGCTTCCACCATCGCACCCTGCAGGCCAAGGCTATTCCTAAACTAGAGGAGGGAGCCCAAGGCCAGTTCTTCTAGCTAGCTAGCTAGCTAGCAGCAAGGGGATGGCTCCCAAGTGTCGACAAGAGCTGCGGCAATGCCAATATCCGGATTACAGTCGTTGGTCCCCGCCAGACGAGTCCACTGGAGAGTCGTGGGCCGACGAGAGGCCATCTGAGATGAAAAAGAGGAAGAAACTGGGAGTGAGAGAGTGGCGGGTTCCACTTCTGAGCACAGACATCCTACCAACACCCTCCGAGGCCACACACCTCACCCGGAGGCAAGGGTTAAGCAAAATCCAGCAGAAGAGGAACTCTAACCTTATATGTTTCCCAGATTAAATATGGGAAAGGTTAAGGGCTGGAACATTTGCTCTTTCTACTTTTGCCAGGGGCAAACCAGCTCCACAATGTTTTTAAAAACCACCCCAAACTTGTTTGATCATAGGTGACCGTGGGACAAATAAGTGTTGTGTGAACACACCCAGGGGTGGCTCAGATGTTGTCCTCTATAGACACTGTTGGACTCCTACAGCCATCTTCTGCAACCAGCACGGGCATTAGTCAGAGCGGATGGGAGCTGAATTTGAGCAACACCTCGAAGCCCACAGCTTAGCCATGCCTGGTGCGCAATGACACGAAGCGGCGCCTTCTTCAACCCGCTTTCAACTCTATAAAATTATTAATCTGTCTCCAGCCTAATTGCTTTGTTTGTTTCCCATCAACAAGGTCCTTGTAGTAAAGGTGAGATCTTATATCAGGCATCCCCAAACTGCGGCCCTCCAGATGTTTTGGCCTTCAACTCCCATGATCCCTAGTTAAGAGGACCAGTGGTCAGGGATGATGGGAATTGTAGTCCAAAACATCTGGAGGGCCGAAGTTTGGGGATGCCTGTCTTATATTCACTAGCCATGCAGGCAAAAAAATCCTCACCAACCACCTTCTAGTACAATATCGGAGGTGGCTCAGCCGCCCTGGGTGCCACTGTAGAATGGAGGGCTCCAAATTTTAGCGCCTCACAGGGCGCCGCTGAAATTGGAAAGCTCTGAGTCCACCCCTGACAGTATTTCGTGATACAGAAAGTGTGCAATTGATGTGTACATGTGATCCCATTCATGTGCCTGGCTGTGGATTCTTGACAGTCTTAATCTTCCAAGACTGAAGAGAAGGAACCACCCCTGGAATACATTGGGACTAAGTGCTGCGGGGGGGTGTGTGCGCGTGCGCAAAGGAAAGAGGCTCAGAACATGAGCCAGTTCTCCCTCGGCCACCCAGAGAAAGCCTGCTTGTGTCGGAGCAAGCAAAGACAACTGTGTCGAGAGGGAAAACAGACCCAGTTCCGCTGAATGTATTTGCAAAGCAGGACAGGGATGAGGAGCACGGGGGACACTGCCTTTTGGCGATGCCTTCATTGGAGCACCAATTGTTCCCTGGATATGGTGCAACTTCCACCAGTTGTTCCTCGTACGGCCTGGGACATGTCCCTTTTCTAATTTGGGGTTGTATCCTTTGCGCTAGGATAGGGGCAGTGTCTGTGTGCGCAACGGCGTGCGTGGCAGGAGCGGGAGTGGGATGGGCCGTGTGCAACAGAGTGTGCGCTGTTTTTGGCAACAGCCGTGTCTCCATTCCGCCTACAGACACTGCTACCAAATTTCAATCCAAGAATCCTGGATGACAACGCCCTCCCCTCTCAACCTACGATGTTTGCAGGAGGAGGCAAGGGCGCAAGAGAGAGCCCTGCTCTCTCCCCCATGAGGTCCTAAACCAGGCATCCCCAAACTGCGGCCCTCCAGATGTTTTGGCCTACAACTCCCATGATCCCTAGCTAACAGGACCAGTGGTCAGGGATGATGGGAATTGTAGTCCAAAACATCTGGAGGGCCGAAGTTTGGAGATTCCTGTCCTAAACTATAAGGCTGGAGAAACAAGGAAGGGCAAGTTAATTCCTGGTGCTGGATCCAACTGCTCTTCCTTTTTGGCTGCTCATCTTCTCGGCTGGGAGAGAGGGAGTCCTCCTAGTGGCTGCTGCTTGCTGGACTGGGTTACAATCCAAGCCCCAAACTCCCCAATACCCACCGGCACCCTCTCACCTTCAGTGGAAAGGCAGGCCCTGAGAATCCTCTCCATCCCATCAACCCTTTAATTATAATTGCTAAGGGAAGAAAGGTAGCATGCTCCAATTATTCTTGTTTTTTTACAGGGCAGAGGGAAGGCTGCCTACCTACCAAAACTCACCGCCTCTCCCCTCCCACGTTAACCTCATGCAGTTATCCCGTGGCAGCCCCTACCAACTGCTTCTTCAACGATGGTGCCAGGGGCGCTTTCGGACAGGGAACCCGGCTGCCCCCACTGCTGCGAGCGAAACACCACCATCTCCTCCAAGTTGCGCAGAACCGTCACGGTGCCCTTGGCGGGTGCGGGCATGGCCCGACCCTGCTCCAGCGCTCTGCAAGGGAAGATTTCCAGGGAGGCTTCAGTGCAATCGTAAACACGTGGGACCTATCCCCGAGTAAGCATGTGTGGGGATGCGCTGCACACAAAAAAGCAGGGCGCGCTATGCAAAATAAGCACCTTGCGTTAGATAAATACGGACTGCAGAATTCATCTTTGACTTGGGTAGGGGAGGGAGGTGGGAGAGAGGAAATAGGCCACTCTCATTTCCATAGCACAACACAAGGCATTTCCTGTTGCCCAGATCCAGTGTAGAGAACGATCAGACAACGGGACGACAAAATAAAACAATTTAGAACCAAGGGGGTTGGGAATGTGGGCTCTGTCAGCTTGGAAAGACTTCTAAGCAGGCCTGCTTTGTAATGGGGTTTGTCACTTGCCAGCAGGGTAGATTTGATTTAAATCAAATTGATTTAAATCACGATCTAAATCACTAGTCAGTAAGACTTGATTTAAATCTTTTTTTTTTTTTACTGAAAGACTCATTCTTGCTGGTATAACCTTAATATTTACAACCAGATGAAGATTTCCTTTTTGGAATAATAAATTTTCAGAGTAGTTTTTACAGTTATATCAACATTTACTGATTTGGTAATACCATTAGAAATACATAGACAGATAATTATGTAATTATTGTGAGGTTTAATAGCTTAACTGCTTATATTTGGACAACTTTTCTGCTGGACTTTATTGGAAGAGAAAAAATAATCATTTCCTTAATAAGAATTTAAATTTACTAAAACAGGGGTGGCCACCTCCCAAGAGACTCTGATCTACTCAAAGAGTTAAAAACTGGGAGTGATCTACCCCCTTTCGGGGGGTTCAGGTCAAAGCTGTTGAGTTTTTGTAAGGAAGGGGAGCCCTGTTTTTTTGGGTTTAGGTCAAACTTGTTGAGCTTCTTTTAGGAGGGAGGGAGGCCCATTTTTGTTTAGAGCTTCAGGTCATAGTTCAGCTTTTTTAGGGAGGAGGAAAGTTTTGGGTGAGCTTTTTTTAGGGGTGCCAGTGATCTAGCAGTGATCGACCACAGACATCCAGTGATCGACTGATAGATCACAATCTACCTGTTGGACATGCCTGAACTAAAACAACAACATAATAGCATATGTATCCATGTTTGTTAACTGATGTGGTTAAACAATTTGTTTGTTTGTTTTAAAAAAACTTACTGAGTTTTAGCACACATGAAAAACTTAAAACAAATCCTTATTTCCTAATGAATAGCCTTTGGACTATAATGTAACTTAAATAGAAAATTACCTTAAGAATTATTTTTCCTCAAAATAATTTTTTTTAAAAAATCCAATTTAAATTTAAAAATCTGATTTTTAAAATATTTTTTTTAAAAAAAATCATTTATTTTTATCCGCCCTACTTGCCAGCACTTCCCTCTCAGTCCCCTAACCCCTTTCCCAAGCGAAAAACCTTACCCTTGAGAAAATAGGATACCTAGCAGCAAAGAGCGCATGAGGTACTTTGCAGGCCTTGAGTCAAACCAACAGTCCTTTTAGCTCAGTTCTGGTGACACTGACAAGCAGTGGCTCTCCAGGGGTTTGAGCAGGGAACATTTCCAGCCCAACCGGGAGATGCTAGGGGCTGAAGATGTGATATTCTGCAGGTTTTCTTGTCTCTGCTGAATAAACAGGGAAGTTTTTAATGTGTGACATTTTAATGTATTTTAAATTTTTGTTGGAAGCAGCCCAGAGTGGCTGGGGAAACCCAGCCAGATGGGTGGGGTACAAATAATAATAATAAATTATTATTACAGTGGTCCCTCGACTTACAATTTTAATCCGTTCCGAACGGACCTTCGTAAGTTGAAAAAATCGTAAGTCGAAGCCAATTTTTGGGGAGGATTCGTAAGTCGAAAAAAAATCCTATCTAAACTGCATCCAAAATGGCAGACGGAACTCTCTTCGTAACTCGAAACATTCGTACGTCGAGTCATTCATAAGTCAAGGTACCAATGTATTATTTATTTTATTATTATTATTATTATTATTATTATTATTATTATTATTATTATTATTATCTGAGCCCTCCCTGCCACTAGTTAGCCCCACCTTTCTCAGTAAGATTGTTTGCTTGGGAAGGAGGGAGGGGAACCAGCAGAGAAGGGGGAGGGTGCCTTGCCAACTTTCTCAGCAAAAGCTCAAAAGGATCCATGCCCCCCCCCAAACTGAGCACTGCGCAAGAATGCTGCGCCAAAGCAAACAATTTTTTGAGTCCGGCTAGAGCAGGGGTCCCCAGACTTACCGGCATTTGGGCCGGTTCCCACCGCGCCGATCGCGCGGCGGGCCGGAGGGCGGGGGAGTGCGCGCCCGTGCGCATGCGCACGGGCGCTTACTGGCGCGGCGGTGCGCTTCCAGGGTGGGAAAAGCGCCGAAAATCCGTTGTGCGCATGCGCGTGGGCCTCCCCCGACCCGGAAGTGCACCAGAAATGACTTCTTCCGGGTCGGGAGAGGCCCATACACATGCGCACAAAGGATTTTCGGCGCTTTTTTCCCAACCCGGAAGAGCGCTGCCGCGCTGCGCACCGTAAGAGCAGGCGGCAGTGGCGGGCGGCGGGGATCGTCGCGGGCCGGATTGACAGGCTAATTGGGCCGCATCCGGCCCCCGGGCCGTAGTCTGGGGACCCCTGGGCTAGAGTGTTCCTGCCCATGACGTCTTACCTTCCTATGAGTGCTTACCTTTCTGACGACGCTATTCCTGTGTGGCTCATGGAGCGCCTTACCTGGAAAAAAAAGTGGGGGGTGGGATTCCATGGCAATGAGATCGCATACACAATGTAACAACGTCCTGATATTCCAGAGTTGCACATTTGTTTGTGACACCGAATCTGTATACTGCCCAGTAACCAATGCTCTGTGGGAAGCGAGTGATTTATAAAAACATAAAAATCGAAAAACAGGCCACATGCACGAATCACACGGGCTATAAGACAAAATAAAACCAAATAAACCACAACTAGCAAGCCAGACATTAGAAGTCTTATGATAATGCAGCAATAAGCCTCTTTGCTGTGTTCACCCTCGCAAATGTGAATTAGGGTCACCACTCCAGACACAGCAAATTGAAAAACCATCAAATTACTCATCATCCTTCAGCCTCTCCTTAACCAACCTGCTCCCGTTTACAAATGGAACAATTATTTTGCTTAAGCAAAATACTTTTTTTAATTGATTGACCCAAATGAAGGCTGCAATCCTAACCCCACCTACTTGATTTCAATATGACAGACTTCTGCGTAGAACTGTTTAGGATTATGCTGCAAATCAACTCAAGTGCTGCAGGTCTAGTTGAAAGCAAGTCAACTTACAACAACAACAACAACAACAACAACAACAACAACAACAACAACAATTTATACCCCGCCCATCTGGCTGGGTTTCCCCAGCTACTCTGGGCGGCTCCCAATAGAATATTAAAATCACGATAAATACATCAAACATTAAAAACTTCCCTAAACAGGGATTCCTTCAGATGTCTTCTAAAAGTCAGATAGTTGTTTATTTCCTTGACATCTGATGGGAGGGCGTTCCACAGGGCGGGCGCCACTGCCGAGAAGGCCCTCTGCCTGGTTCTCTGTAACCTCACTTCTCGCAGTGAGGGAACTGCCAAAACCCACATTAGGTTTTTGAGATTGCTCTTTGGACTAACTGCAGCAGGACTGAGAAATGGGAGTTGGCTCATGCCTGAGCTGCAGTAGCAGCGAACCAAGATTTGAAAGTGCCCCATTGCATAGGACAGGAGTCTTCATTTCTCACCACAAATAAGCTCTCTCCAGACTATCGTCTGATGCCATACAAAAACAAACCATCACTTCTCATGCCAGGGTTTCTTCAAAACCTTAACATCATGAAAAATGGGGGTTCTCAAACCAGCTCTTCAATTAATACCCTCCCTGTGAGTCCAAGGGACCCAAGAGACTAAATTAACAAAGGTAAAGAACAGGGCACCGAAGCAGGTAAAATGTAAAATGTAAAGGAACCCTGGATGGTTAAGTCCCGTCAGAGGCGACTATGGGGTTGTGGTGCTCATCTTGGTTTTCAGGCTGAGGGAGCCGGCGTTTGTCCACAGACAGCTTTCCGGGTCATGTGGCCACCATGGCTAAACCGCTTCTGGCGCAATGGAACACTGTGAGGGAAGCCAGAGCGCACAGAAACGCCATTTACCTTCCTGCTGCAGCGGTACCTATTTATCTACTTGCACTGGTGTGCTTTCGAACTGGTAGGTTGGAAGGAGCTGGGATCGAGCAACAGGAGCTCACCCCGTCGCAGGGACTTGAACTGCCAACCTTCCGATCAGCAAGCCCAAGAGGCTCAGCGCCACCCGCTCCTACCGCAGCACCACGCTTGTGAAATTCCCTTTCCAATGAATATTATATACCGGTATGTATTTTGCATTTCAGGCTTTAATCTGTTGGCACTTCCTCTCTGGGTGGAAAGACAGAATATAAATATGAGGAAGGAAGGAATGATTGGACTCACCCGGTGAGAATGTGGGAGTTTGGTGCCCACGAAGTCGAAAGGCTGGGGGACTGTCAAAGGATGGTACAGCTCAGGAGCCAATCGGGTGTTTGCAAATTTCATGCACTCTTCTAGCGTGGAGATGAACTGGCTGCAGGTTGCTCGCAACAAGGATGATGCTTCATTCATCTTCTGGAGGAAGCCAAGAGCAGGAGGAGGAGTGAGCAAGAGTAAGAAGGCCTTCGGGGCCTCAGTGCAAGTCCCAAGAGACTTAAGCTCAGGGCCAGTTCAAAGATTCTGCTGCTAAGGTAACCTAGCTCCGCGCCACCTTAGTGCCCATACTGGGGGCGAGGGGAGCTTTCAAATAAAAGGTTCTGTATGTGAAAACTAAGACTGCGCAGCCAAGTGGGAGGGCTGCACCACAAGCAACGTAATGAACAAATGGGATGCTCCCTAGGCGCACTGAGCTCAGTACAGACAAAACTCCTTCCCTCAAGGTAGCAGGAGTAGTTCATCCACTCCTTTGGCACTGGCACTCCAAGGTTACAACTTTGAACACCGCTGTGGATTGCGTCAACTAGGAGTGGTGCCCTGTCGGTTTTCCACCTCAAGAAAACAAAAGCGCCTTGGACCAACGCTGCCCTTGCTGCATCTAGCCACGTCCACAGCAGGAACAGCTGCCTCTCATAACCCCAAAGCATCTCTGAATATAATTGTGGTGCCTTATGGATCGTGGGCTGGGCTTCTATTCCTTAATCCCAAGGGCTACAACAATCCTTGGCTGTTTTCTCTCGGATCTCCTATAGCAGGAATGGAAAACCATCAGCACGCCGCAACTTCTATTATCTCCAACCACTGGCCGTGGCTGAGGTTCAGCAGGCCAATGTTCCACATTCCTGCCCGACAGAGGTGAGAGGGAGACCACGTATTGCTCACAAAGGCCCAGGGGGGGGTACGTTCTCCGCTAAGCACCCTGGAACAGAGGAATGGGGAACCTTTGGCCCACCAATATGTTCCTGGAATACAACAGCCCATCAGCCCTTGCAGTCATGGCCAATGGGCAGGGATGCTAGGAGTTGGAGTTCAGCAACATTACTATTATCTATTATCTATTCATTATTATTATTATTTATTCATTATTATTATTATTATTATTAGTATTTTATTTATACCCCACCCATCTGGCTGGGTTGCCCCAGCCACTCTGGGCGGCTTCCAACACACACAAAAATAATAAAAAAAACATCCAACATTAATTGTAGCAATCAGATCCTACATGAAAAGTCACAATAATTTTAAAATAAACAACTTATACCAAATAAAGCAGTATGCAATAATGCATTATAATCCAATAGTAAACACTAAAATTAAACATTGGCAGGTAATAATTTAACAGTTTACACATCAATTACAATGAAGAATTATTCATCTATAATTGACAAAAATAGCAGCAAACCACAATACCTAAAATACCACAAATCATACAAAATGATGTAGAAGGATTAAATTAAGAAACAAGGACACACAATTTATAATAATAATAATAATAATAATAATAATAATAATAATAATAATAATAATTTTTAAATGGTCACGGGTCCCATCACCTCCTGGCAAATAGAAGGGGAAGAAATGGAGGCAGTGAGAGATTTTACTTTCTTGGGTTCCATGATCACTGCAGATGGTGACAGCCGTCATGAAGTTAAAAGACGCCTGCTTCTTGGGAGAAAAGTGATGGCAAATCTAGACAGCATCTTAAAAAGCAGAGACATCACCTTGCTGACAAAGATCCATATAGTTAAAGCTATGGTTTTCCCAGTAGTGATGTATGGAAGTGAGAGCTGGACCATAAAGAAGGCTGATCATCGAAGAATTGATGCTTTTGAATTATGGTGCTGGAAGAGACTCTTGAGAGTCCCATGGACTGCAAGAAGATCAAACCTATCCATTCTGAAGGAAATCAGCCCTGAGTGCTCACTGGAAGGACAGATCCTGAAGCTGAGGCTCCAATACTTTGGCCACCTCATGAGCAGAGAAGAATCCTTGGAAAAGACCCTGATGTTGGGAAAGATGGAGGGCACTAGGAGAAGGGGACGACAGAGGACGAGATGGCTGGACAGTGTTCTCGAAGCTACCAACATGAGTTTGACCAAACTGCGGGAGGCAGTGGAAGACAGGAGTGCCTGGCGTGCTCTGGTCCATGGGGTCACAAAGAGTCGGACACGACTAAATGACTAAACGACAACAACAAATCCCTCAACTCTCCTCCCAGCTGCTTCTGCTGTTCTCATGGGGCGGGCCAAAGGTTCCCCACACCTGCTGGGACAGGTGCTTGGAGCATTATTATTCCCTGATGCCACGGCCCCCAAACTGCATGATCCCTCCAAAGCTGCCCCCTCACCTGGAGGTCAAGAGGGGAGCCATTGTCTTGAGGGTGTGTTGCATCCTGTACGGCGAGGACCTGCTGCGTCAACACGTCGCAATACAGTCGCAGTTCGGACAGTTTCCTCCCAAGGGACTCGTTGCTTAGGTCCAGATCTGAGGAAGACAAGCAAGCAGAGCAAGAACTGAAAAAGGGATCACAAAGGAAATTAGCAGCGCGCACAAAGAGACTCTTCCCTTTTGCTGAGAGCAGAAGAGAGCTGCTGTTTATAACAGCCAAGTGCAATGAAATTTCTATTTGGAGCAGAAAGCAGTGGCGACACATACCAAAAACAAACAAACAAACAAAAGCAAGGTGGGGGGGGGGACACAGAAAAACATGGCACAGCTTTACGGGCAGCTGAAACTCTTGGAAGGTGTGAGATTAATGCAGAGCCATAACTAACTGGTTGAGCTTGGCAGTCAAATAACATTTGCTCCCTGTACCACACTGCCCTCTGGTGGGCCATCAAGGATTCCAAGGGGGAAGTGTCCCTAGTGATATACAGCCATACCTCTGGTTACAGACGCTTCAGATCGCGTCTTTTCGGGTTGCGCACCGCATGAACCCGGAAGTACCCGAACGGGTTACCTCCGGGTTCCGGCGCTCGCACATGCACAGAAGCGCTAAATCGCGCTTTGTGCAGAAGCACCGAATCACAACCGCACATGCAAACGCTGCGGGTTGCGAACATGCCTCCCGCACGGATCACGTTCGCAACCAAGCGTCCACTGTACTGCAAATGTCATCTCTTCTGCAAGTACAGAACACAACCAGTTTTGTACTGCACTGGGTGGTTTGTTTCTATAGCCTGAAAACTTGCTGCCTGAAAACTTGCCACTTCATCT
This sequence comes from Zootoca vivipara, assembly GCF_963506605.1. Taxonomy (NCBI): domain Eukaryota; kingdom Metazoa; phylum Chordata; class Lepidosauria; order Squamata; family Lacertidae; genus Zootoca; species Zootoca vivipara. The sequence goes on from NC_083277.1 coordinate 112,444,936, forward strand.
GAGTGGTTCCCAAACTTTCTGCCCCACTGTCCAAGGACCATTTCAAAGTTGCTGATTATCTTGACAGACTACCTAATGGCTTTTCTGCCAGCTGTAGTGACTCTAATGGGCTGTGTTTTTATTTACAGTGGTACCTCTACTTATGAATAACACTACTTACGAATGTTTCTACTTACGAATGGAGCTCCGCCAGCCATCTTGGATGCGGTTTAGATAGGATTTTTTTCTACTTACGAATTTTTAGATAGGGTTGCTTTGACTTATGAATTTTTTTCTCCCAATGCATTCCTATGGGATTTGACTTACAATTTTTTTCGACTTACGAATGTGCGTTTGGAACGCATTAAATTCGTAAGTAGAGGCACCACTGTATACTGCTTCTTTTCCTTCTTATATTCCACCTGATGGCATCACAAGCTGCATTCCATTGAATTCAAGTTGTAACACAATACAAGAAATAAAATAAGCAATAAAATACAATTAGAAATCAATATGAATATTTAACGCAGGCACGCCACAGACCACCTGAAGGAAGCTTGCAGACCATTGGTGGTCTGTGAACCACAGTTTGGGAACCTCTGATCTCAATGTTTTTTAAACATCCCCCTCTAGGGCGTGCCAATTTTTTCAACTTTCAAATTCCAAAAATGAGGGGCGCCTAAAAAGTTGCAACGCAACTTGGGAATTCCAAAGATAGCTTGGTTAAAGTTCAGTCTTGCTTGATAAGTAAAACATGGGCAACGCTGCATTGCTGCTGTTGGCATCCATCTGTCTCGAGAGACAACAGGAAAGGGCACAATCGGAAGTAAAATCAGACTGTTGGAGAGTTGCAGCACTTCCTGTGACAGTTCCATGTTAGCCTGACATCCAGTCTGATTTTCACATTGTTTCCAGGGATAGATCAGGTGTTCAAGGAGAAACTGTTGAAATCAGCCTGGGAGAATCTAGTTACCTGGTTACTTTCTCTTCCCCAACAAGGTCACCAAGGCATGTGCAAGACCCACAGGCTTAGACTGAGTTGAGAGCCCTCAAGTGGACCAAGCAGGATCAAGGAAGTTTGCCAAGGAGGTGTGAGACTTAAACACCTCATTCTTATCACGGTTTAACCAGGAGTTCTCAACTTACATCCCCCCAGCTCTGCCAACACCACCCTCAGATCTCAGCCCCACAATCCCACTTCTGGGCTTTCCAAACTCTTGTCAGGGCAAAGCTATTTGGAAAGAACCAACCTCTCTCTTTCTGGCTCCTGCTGTCCCCGAGGCAGGCCTTGGAGCTGCCCAAAGCCACGAGCCATTTCTGTCTCTCAGCGGCGCCTCCTGCCTTCAGGTAGAAGTACTGCTCACCAGGGATCACCAGCTCCATGCGAGTGGGGTCAGTAGTATGCACTATGGAAGCGGATAGGGAAGAGAGCGGAGAGGGTGTTGAGATGCCAAGTGGCTTCATACACAAGAGGCAGGGCAGCATCCAAAGTAGTCCTTCCGGTAGTGCAATGGAATGTCCCCTCCCTCTCCCCTTCCCATGTGCCCCTCTAGAGCAGACTTCCTCAACCTCGGCCCTCCAGGTGTTTTTGGCCTAAAACTCCCATGATCCCTAGCTAGCAGGACCAGTGGTCAGGGATGATGGGGATTGTAGTCTCAAAACATCCGGAGGGTCGAGGTTGAGGAAGCCTGCTCAAGAGGGTTGGGAAACCTCAGAAAACAGATTTAAGGAGGTATGTGGGGGGGAGAGGAAGGAGACAGAGGGGAGGCGGGGGGCAATGGGCACTGCACCATGGGGAGGCACTTACTGCGGGGGTCTGCAGCGTGCCGTGCCTGAACCACAGCATTGTGGGGCTTCTGTTAGCCTGCCACATCCCCTTCAGCCGCCCTGGAGCTGAGGGGGAGGTGGTGGGCGGACTCCTTGGAGGCTGTGTGGCACGCCCTGCCCCCATGGGTGGCTTGTCTCACCCCCGGGCACAGGGCATACGTGCCGCCCCGGACGACCGAGTGGCTAGCTACGTCGCTGGAAGGTGAAGTTCTGCATACACTCATAATTCCTTGTCCTAGTGGAATTATTTCACGGGCCACCTCCCTCTGGACATACACCATCACACTTTTGCATTCTACATTAAATAACATTAGCTACCCAGTTCCCCCGCTCGTCCAAGATGATGCAGTTAAAGGGGAGAAGTTTATCTTCTAGCCCAGGCATCCCCAAACTTCGGCCCTCCAGATGTTTTGGACTACAATTCCCATCATCCCTGACCACTGGTCCTGTTAGCTAGGGATCATGGGAGTTGTAGACCAAAACATCTGGAGGGCCGCAGTTTGGGGATGCCTGTTCTAGCCACTCTGAGATGATTTGGAAGCTAAATGGGGCCACATGAAATTGCACTGAGCTTGTGCCTTGGAGGCCAGCAATACAGCCAGGGGTCTGGCACCAATTTTTCGGATCACCCAAAAGACTCGGGTCTGTTAGAGCAGTGGTCCTCAACCTTGGGCCTCCAGATGTTTTGAGACTACAATTCCCATCATCCCTGACCACTGGTCCTGCTAGCTAGGGATCATGGGAATTGTAGGCCATAAACATCTGGAGGCCCAAGGTTGAGGACCACTGTGTTAGAGTGAAGAGGCCTTGAGACAAGAGCTCTCAAACCATTCTCCTCCACAACCAGCATGGAAATGGACCAGGGTAGCAGAAGGAGGTGGGGGTGAGCCTTCCCTCCTCCAGGAGTCTAAGATGGCAAGTTTTGTTATTAGCCTTCAAAGAGGTTAGCAGTCTGTGTTTCCATACAGCCTATGTCCTCTGAAGCCTGCAGGGAAATGAAGGCTACTAATTGATGGACTAATTTTAAAGGTGAAATGTTGACGGCACAATTACAGACAATTCCAACAAGAAAGAAAAGTGGGAGGCATCTAAAGAAACCAGTATGGCTGCATAAGGAGGTGAGATTTAAGAAGTGCATGTACAAGAAATGGAAGAAAGGGGAAATCACAAAGGAAGAGTATACATGAGTAGCCAAAAGTTGCAGGGATAAGGTCAGGCAGGCCAAAGCTCAGAATGAGCTCAGGCTTGCAAGAGAGGCTAATAATAATAGGTTTCTTTGGCTATGTTTGAAGAAAGAGGAAGAACAGGCAAGTAGTTGGTCCTCTCCATGGAGAAGCTGGAAAAACTCTATTGGGTGACAGAGAGAAGGTGGAACAGCTCAACACCTACTTTGCCTCTGTCTTCATCCAAAAGGAAAGTGATGCCCAACCTGGTGATAACAGAAGAAATGATGCGAGGAGGGAGCTGCAGCCCAAGGTAGCAAAAGAGGTGGTAAAGGAACACCCAGCGACTTTAAATGAATTCAAATCCCCAGGATCTGATGAGCTGCATTCAAGGGATGCAATCTCAGAGCCTCTATCTATAATCTTTGAGAATTCTTGGAGAACAGGTGAGGTGCTTGCAGACTGGAGGCAGGGAAATGTTATCCTTATCTTCAAAAGGGGGGGGGGAGAAGACCCAGGTAAGTACTGGCAGGTCAATACCTGGAAAAGTCCTAGAACAGATAATTGAACAGTCTGTGGTCATCGGTCATGGATGCTTTAGTTGAGAGTCCTGCACTGTTGGGGACTGGACCCTTGGGGTTCCTTCAAACTCTATACAATTCTATGATTCTAATATTTTGGAGGCAGGTTAATAACATCTGTGGGCTTATTTATAAGGTGACATTTAAACAGCTTCCCCTTCCCCACTTGCCCAAATAGCACAAAATGCCCCAACCTTTGATCTCACACACAGCCATCTTGATGCTTCCTTTGCTGCCCTTCCCCACGTCATCCTGCGAATCATAATAGGAGAGGATGCCATTCTCTAGCACGAAGTATCGTGGCTGCCAACCTGTGGGTGGGAGGAGAGGGGAAAAGAGAGATGGGGAAATGAGGATCCTTTTTCCATGGCAAGCTACGTTATCTCACCAGCAGTTTCCAAGGAGATTCAAAATTTAATTAAATTACCCACATGTAAACAGGAACATGATTGAACATGATTGCATACACCTATATTGCAGCACTCATTCCTAAGTGAGGCGGGGAGATTCTAAGTGGGAGATCTTCCCAAGTCCTACTGGTAAGAAAAGGAAGTGGTGTTTCCTTCCCTATGCAGTTCTTTTAAACAAACAAAAAAACAAACCTGCCTTTCCCACACCCTCAAAACACCATCTCCAGGTTGGCTGGGGAGAGATCCTAGTGTTCTCTGAAGATCAAAGTGGATCACCCTGTTATGGGCTTAAAACAGTACACCGCTGGTATTAGAGCTAACCCTGCAGGACTTTCCACAGGTGTAGCAGGGACCTGTGAAGCTGGCATGCCCCTTGGCAAGGTGAAGATCCCCTCCACTAAGAGATATACAACTCCAGCTGTTCCCAACGCCCTCCAGCTAGCAGATCCGAGGGTTAGAAAGCAAGGTGTATAGAGCCTCCTACATTTTCATCTTTGAACAATAGCTCAGTGTCATCAAAAGCTCATGCAGACATACTTCAATATAATTTTAAAAATACAGTGGTACCTCGGGTTACAAACTTAATTCATTCCGGAAGTCCGTTCTTAACCCAAAGCATTCTTAACCCGAGGTGCCCATTCCCTACATAGGCCTCCCGCGGCCCCGGAAGCAGATTACGTTCATATCCCGGGGCAAAGTTCGCAACCTGGAGCACCTACTTCCGGGTTTGCAGAGTTCGTAACCCGAACCGTTCGTAAGTAGGACGGTTCATAACCCGAGATACCACTGTAAGGGTTTTTTGAAACAAAATACAGTAAAGCTAAGGGTTAGGTAAAGGTAAAGGTAAAGGTACCCATGACCATTAGGTCCAGTCGTGACCGACTCTGGGGTTGCGGCACTCATCTCGCTTTACTGGCCGAGGGATCTGACATACAGCTTCCAGGTCATGTGGCCAGCATGACAAAGCCGCTTCTGGCGAACCAGAGCAGCACACGGAAACGCCGTTTACCTTCCTGCTTGGAGCGGTACCTATTTATCTACTTGCACTTTGACATGCTTTCGAACTGCTAGGTTGGCAGGAGCTGGGACCGAGCAACGGGAGCTCACCCTGTCGCAGGGATTTGAACCGCCGACCTTCTGATCAGCAAGCCCTAGGCTCTGTGGTTTAACCCACAGCGCCACCTGCGTCCCTCAAAGCTAAGGGTTAGGGGATGCAAAAACCATGGGAGGGAGCGTGTGGTCCTCCAGATGCTTTTTTTTTTACTCCCGCTCCCATCAGTCCCAGCCTGCAGAGTCCATGATAAAGGATGATGGGAGATGTAGTCCAGCCACATCTGGAGGGCTATATGTCCCCCACTCCTGACACAGGTACTGTATATGTGCTTTAATCATAAATATCACAAAACATCACCATGGGGATGTAACACTGACTACAGTCTTTTTTAAAACCAGCTTTGTAAGGCAATATTTGTTTATTTTCTTGGAGATTGCAGCCCACTCTTGCCATTGGGCCAGGGCAGGGCGGCACTTGGGAGGCTGCTCTGACAAAATCCTGTAGCATTTGCTAGAGAAGATCTCCTGCAGATTTATCAAATGCATGACAGGAAAGATGCTCCACAAGCAAAGTCCCCCTCGCAGCTTGCTGGAAAGAACTGGCCACCCCACGTCTTGCTTTGCTTCTGTATTTGTGGGCACGCCTCCTATGGGAAGTGCTCAAACAACTACAATGAGAAATGCAGAAAAACCACGGAAAACAAGACTCCTAGTTGACATGGGACGACTCATCCTGCTCAGGAGAACCAGGAAAGTGACTCACTACAATGGAGAGGCGGTCCAGCACGGCCCTAACCCTTTAAAAAACCAAAAACCACACACACAAATGAAACCACCAAACAGAAGTCAGTGGGTGACACTTATTCCTTCCCCGCATCTCTATTGCTGGAGAAACGAGCTGCACCCGTTGAATTTCTCCCAGTTACGCAACTGGTACAAGGCGCAGAGAAAGATGGCAGCCCTTAAAACCCTCGGCTGGGGAAGGAGCGGGTGCAAGTGAAATTCGGCATCCTGGAAAGGGATGTAAGGATTAAGCCGCACAATGAGAAAGGGAGCATCTTAGGGGGCTGGGGTTATGGGCGGTAGGGGTGGGAGGAAGCCCGGACACCTGGGTTCTATCCCCTGCCCTCTGGGATAGCTGGGTTGCTAAGGAACGCGAAGAAAGGGGTACCTATGATGGAGGGGGCAAGCGGAGCCATGCGGGGAGCAGGAGGCGACGACGGCCTCCCCAAATGCAAAGCCCGACCCACTTGAGGACTCTCTCTCACCCGAAAGATAGTTGGTCCATTTCAGCAGCGCTCCCTCCATCACCAGCCCGGCTCGCTTACTGCCGCCGGTGCGCCGAGCAGAGCCAATTACGGCTCCGGGCCGGTGGGGCCCGACCAATTGCGGGGCAAGTTGAGGGCGGCGACCAAGAACGGGGGGCGGGGAAGGGGACTTGCGGGGACGCGGAAAGGAAGCTACGTAGGAACCAATCAGGCTGGGAAACGAGTCGGGGAACAAATGCTGGACGGATGAGGAAAAAAATAGGAACGCTCGGAGCCGCCTTCCTCTGCGCAGTGGCTTATGGGCAATGTAGTCCCACTGGTCGCAGAGCCGTAGGAGTAAGCGAGTACGTTTACTAAATGGGCAGCCCTAGACACTCTTGTAGAAACTCTGAGTCCCCTAAGTCCATGATCCGTCAAAGAAGAATGGATGGAGGCAAGAGAAGGAAAGAAGAAGGAAAGCAAGGAAGATATTTATTTTCCTTGTCGCAAGTTTCTCCCGTGCCTCCTTTGCAAAGAGGTTAGGACACAGAACAAGGGTGTGCAAGTAGTTTTAAATAAGACTTTAGAAATTGCCCGGCCCCCTAACCAAAGACCACCCAAAAAGCATCATCCATGGGTTACAAAACTTTAAATGGATTGGATTAAAATAGCTAAAACTTACGTGAGCAAGTTTGAAGGTGGATCTTGACTTCTGCCTGACAAGATACCTGGTAATGGTCACTGAATGCATTCTCTGCCCAGTCTGTGTCATTCTTTCAAGATGGTAAAGACCTTAGTTCTTGAATCCAGGTCAGAGGATTCATACACAAAAGACAGGATTTGTAGGATTTGTAAGTGAAAAGAACTACAGTACTGGAAAAGGTTTCTCTCAGGTATTTGCTCTGCAGAGGAAATATTTAGAATCATTAGGCGCCAACATGGCTTCTGGGATTGTTCTATAGTCCATCAAACACTGCCCACTAGTGTGGACAGGGAAATATCAAGGCAGATTTTGGAGTCCTAAAACTGAAAGTGCCTCGTGTGCATAATCTTTCACACGAAATCAGTGACTCATGTACTGTACACATAAATGCGCACACAGCTGTAGTTACACATGCTTAAGCTTCGTGTCAAGCCGCAGACTGCAAATTCTATATTCTTATTCTTATTCTTCTTCGGCGATCACTTGTAGCCGAGTAAAAGAAATAACCCAGATATAGTACCTCAGGTTAATAACTTTGCTTCAGGATGAGAACAGAAATTGTGCTTTGGCGGCGCGGCGGCAGCAAAAAAAGGCCCCATTAGCTAAAGTGGTGCTTCAGGTTAAGAACAGATTCAGGCTAAGAACGGACCTCCAGAGCGAATTAAGTTCTTAACCAGAGGTACCACTGTACTTAAGCCTGGATTGGTGATTTGTTTGTTTTTTGTTTTTTTAAATACTGAATTTATTCTGTAACTTGCAGATATATATATACAGTGGAACCTCGGTTTATGAACACCTCGGTTTATGAATTTTCGGTTTACGAACGCCGCAGACCCATTTGGAACGGATTAATTCACTTTCCATTACTTTCAATGGGAAAGTTCGCTTCAGTTTATGAACACTTCAGTTTATGAACAGACTTCCGGAACCAATTACACCCATGCTTTGGGTTAAGTACGCTTCAGGTTGAGTACTCCGTGGACCCGCCTGGAACGGATTAATCCACTTTCCATTACTTTCAATGGGAAAGTTCGCTTCAGTTTATGAACGCTTCAGTTTATGAACAGACTTCCGGAACCAATTGTGTTCATAAACCGAGGTACCACTGTACTACAAAGCTACACCTTATCACACTGTGGCACACATTTTAAAAATTGGCAAACTTTCCTGTATTACCCATGCGGTAGGTTAGCGGCCTGTATTCACCCATTGTCTTAAACTCAGCCAACCTTACTAATGGACTCTTTTTAGTCTTCAACACCTAATCAACTCTAATGGGTAGCATCTGGCTTCCAATGTAGCTCATTGCTGCAAGCATTACATAAAAGCCATCCAGTTTCTTTCTGCTGAGCAGCTCGCATGTTTGGGGGGGGGGCGGGGTGGATCTTTTGAATCTTTTTATTATATTATTATTTCATTTCTTTTTAATCTATCCCTAATGAGCAGCCTACACATAGCTCTTTCATTTAAAGTAGGCCTGATTTTATTAAATCTGTCTTAGCGCTTTAGTGTATGAACCTCCAACAGCCCGTAACAAAATTCTCACTGAGCTGATTCCTCTCTGTGGGAAAAGCGGCATATAAAGTAAAAACAATCACAAACCCAAGTTACCCTGGATAGCTCAGTCAGCAGAGCGTGAGGCTCTTAATCCCAGGGTCGTGGGTTTGAGCCCCACATTGGGAAAAAGATTCCTGCATTGCAGGGGTTTGGACTAGATGACCCGTGTGGTCCCTTCCAATTCTACAATTCTATTATTCCTTGTTTCACTGGCGGCTTCATCCACCATTATTGTGTTTAAGCCAAGCATCGCTTTGGCAGGGTGTGGGTGCTTGTACCAGGTGCCTTAACAGTTTGCAACGTTCATGAGCGTAGACGTCAGAAATTATTGAAAAGCATTTTTAAAAACCCTCAATTAACTGTAGTTTTACCCCCCACCATCAGAAGCCCCCCCCCCCCCGTAATATCATAATTTTTTGGGGGGGATTTTACCCGTGATCTCCCAATGAAGCTCAACAACTTTTAGGTGATCTCCCCCAAAATAGCTCAACAACATTTTGTCCCCACCCCCTTAACAAAACCCTGTCTACCCCCATAGCAACCAGGGCCGGATTTAGGTTTAATGAGGCCCTAAGCCACTGAAGGTAATGAGGCCCTTTATATGTCCAGCTGCCCTTTGTCAACAAGAAATTGTCGCTGTTTTTTTGTGTTGAATATATGCTATATGGTAATTTATGGACCTAATAGGTACCGGTATCTAAAGCCATTTGCACATAACAAAATATGTATTTTATCAAAGTAATTGTTGAACTGAAATACAATTAAGAAGTAGTATATTAATAGTGAAATAATCATTAAGCTGTAACTTAAAATGATTTTTTATTCATAACAAACTTAATAATGCAAACACATTGGCATTTGGCAATAACAAAAGTTTCTTTAGAAACACAATTTACAAAGACTCATAACCTAGTCTCTAGAAACATGCTGTAACATGAAATAATAATAATAGGTGTATATATACGATGCAAACTACTAATAATAGCAGAATGTAGGCACCCTATATACAGAAATGAGCAAACCAGTGATATTTTAGGGAGCAGGCTAGCAGGCGGGGCCCATAACTCACATCATGGGAGCCTACACAACGCAAAACACTGTTTTATTTTATTTGTTTTTATCTTATATTTTGGAAATGTACACCCAGTTTTTTTTCCTTTTGGGGGGGGGCAAGAGATGGGGCCCTAAGCTATAGCTTGTTTAGCTTATACTGTACGTAAATCCGGCACTGATAGCCTAAAATTGCTGCTACGGCCCATTCAACGTTGAAGGGTAGTTGAGTAATGTTAGCTTGTATCTGCGTTGAGAACAGTAGGGCTAAGCCTCCCTTGGGTGTACCCCCTTTGACTGGGTGTTGCTCTTGTTACATACAAGTGGTAATAAGTAGCAGAGATCTATTAAATTAAAATTTTAAAATCTTAAAAGGCTAAAACTCAATTTTAAATGTAAGCATCAATTCTGTGAATTGGATTGTAATTCTACTTTATTTTAATTATTTTATTTTATTATTTTTCTTTTTTAACATAATTCAATCTCCAATGTCATATTTATTATAACTTGCTTTCTGGTCTTTGACCGAAATAAAGATACTTTGGCCTGATGGGAAGCGAAATAAATACTACTGTATTTGTCTGTCGCTGTATCTATGACCCCCGGAGACTACTACTCCCAGCGTACAGCGCGGGACAGCCGCCCCGCAGCGATGGGACAAGGCCAGCCTCTGCTCGCTGTGCGGCCGAACGGCCTTCTGGGAGGCGTAGTCCCCTTACCGAAGCCGCCTCGCGCCCTGGGCCCGGCGCCGGACTCCAACTTCCAGGATGCGCCTCGCAGCGCTCCGGAGGCGGCGGCGGCCGGGTGGCGGGGCCGCCGCTTCCTCTCTCCCGGCCATTGTGAACCGGGCTGGAGGGCGGCGGGCGTTGCGGTGGCGGCGGCGGCGGGGCAGGAGGAGGGAATGAGCGAGGAGGAGGCGGAGGAGCCTTGCGGGAGCGCGAGGAGCTGCGGCGGCTTCCCCAGGTGAACGAATCCGCCCGCGCCGTTGCTAAGAGACGGGCGGGGCGAGGGAGGGAGGGAGGGAGGGAGGCAGGAGGAGAAGCCCCGCCCCCTAGAGCGCCGTTGCTAGGATACCCCTCATGGAAGAAGCAGCGCGGGGAGAGCTTCGCTCGGGCCTGGCGCTGCCATGATAACGGGAAGGCCCAAGTGCGGCATCTCCCATGCCCTGGGCAATTTTTGGAGGAGGGACTCCGTTCGAGGATGGGTCCTGACTAAGAGGGATGGGGCTGGGGGCGACAGCGAGCCATCCTGCCACTCCCTAGGGGTGCGCAGTCCAGAGGACACCACCATCTGCAGCACAGTCCTACACCTGTCTATCCAGGTGCCCGTCGCGGCTCACTCCCAGGAGGGCAGGTATAGGAGCGCAGCCTTATTGTCTGCCATATAGGAGGCGGGGGGGGGGCGGACCTGAAAGCGTGGCTCCATTGGTAGAGCGCAAGGCTCAATCCCAGGGTTGTGGGTTCGAGCCCCACGTTGGGCAAAAGATTTCCTCAGCGCGAGGGCGTTGGACTTGCCGTCCCTTCCAACTCCACAGTTCTGTGAAAACGATTTCCTGAGACTGCACCAGCTTTCTGCATGTTTATAGTGACCTTGGTGCCGCTGAGGGGCTTACATAAGCATTAATGACTTCATTAAGATTTACCGTATTTAAGGGGGCACAAAGCTGCAAGCCAGCAGGAGTTTATTTTGACAGACGCTTGTGTTATTTATTAAATTTGTGTACTTCCCTATAGCCGCAGGTCTCAGGGTGGTTCACAGCATAAAATGACAAGACAGAAACACAAGAGACATAACAAAAAGTAAAAACAGGAACAACCCAATAATCCCCCCATTCACCATTTCAATGGGCATTGGATGTCAGTCAGCCAAAGGCCTAGTTACAGAGGAATATTTTTGCCTGGTGCCTAAAGGTGTATAAAGTGGCAGGCAAGCCTCCCTGGGGAGGGAGAGCATTCCACAAATGGGGAGCCTCTGAAGAAAAGGCCTGTTCTTGTGTTGCCGCCCTCCAGACCTCTTGTGGAGGAGGCACACGAAGAAGGGCCTCAGAGGATGATCTCAGGGCCCAGGTAGGTTCATATGGAAAGAAGTGGTCTTTGAGGTATTGCAGTCCTGAGCCATTTAAGGCTTTATAGGTCATAGAATCATAGAGTTGGAAGAGACCATAAGGGCCATCCAGTCCAACCCCCTGCCAAGCAGGAAACACCACCAAAGCATTCTTGACATATGCCTGTCAAGCCTCTGCTTAAAGACCTCCAAAGAAGGAGACTCCACCACACTCCTTGGTAGCAATTTCCACTGCCGAACAGCTCTTACTGTCAGGAAGTTCTTCCTAATGTTTAGGTGGAATCTTCTCTCTTGAAGGTCAAAACCAACACTTTGAATTGGGCCCAGAAACTACTTGGTAGCCAGTGCAGCCGGATCAGGATCAGTGTAATGTGCTCAAACTGTCTTTCCCAGTAAGCAACCTGGCTGCTGAATTGTGCACTAGCTAAAGTTTCCAAAACTTCTTCAGAGGCAGCCCTACGTATAACACATTGCAGTAATCTAACCTTAAGGTTACTAGAGCATAGACAACAGTAGTTAGGCTATCCCTGTCCAGATAGGGGTGCAGCTGGGCCACCAACCAAAGCTGATGGAAGGCACTCAATGCCACTGAGGACACCGGAGCCTCAAGTGACAGCAAAGGGTCCAGGAGTACCCACAAGCTATATACCCATACCCATACTTGATGTGTGTAATCACATCAAGAGCAGGCAACCTCCCAGTCTTCTGACCTGGGGAACTATCCACTAACAGTGCCTCAGTCTTATCTGGATTGAATTTCAGTTCATTGGCTTTTACCCAGCCCATGATTTAAGGCTAGATACCATTCCAGCACTTCCACTACCTCATCTGCAGATGTAAATGAGTAGAGCTGAGTATCACCAGCATATTGCTGACAACTTGATGTTAAACAGCATAGGGGATAGGACTGAACCCTGTGGAAGCCCACATTGAAGGCTCCACAGGGCTGAAAAACACTCCCCAAGCAACACCCTCTAGGAACAACCATCCAAGGGACAGCTGCTTCAGAAGGATAGCATGGCCAATGGTATCAAAAGACGCTGAGAGGTCAAGGAGCTGTTTCTGTGCCAAAACTGAACCTAGGAAACTGAGGAATATCCGTTTCCTCCAAGAGCCCCTGGATTTGGTCCACGACCACCTTGCTCAGGAAAGGGAGATTAGGGAGATTGTATAATTGAACATTTGTTCTTCAATTGTTCTGGAATCAAGGCTTATAAGGATTTTAGTTTTCTCAGTGGCTGTTTAGCCATCATAGCAAAACTGAGCTTGCTTGTACCAGGAAACTTACTAACAGGAAACAATCGCTGCAGCCTTTATGCTGGAGAGGAGAAGCTGTGGTCCTACAGGTGTCATCTCTTATCAGATGCCATCTCTTATCAGACCCACCGGCAAAACCAGTTGGTAGGGATAATGTGACTTGTAGCCCCAGCAACAGGTACCCTGTCCCTACCTATCAGTAATTCTATTTTTGTGAGCATCAGGCTGGCCGCTCTTGCTTTTGGTCTGATCCAGCAAGGTAACTTTTCCACACTTCCTAAACTAGAAACCCTACATCTCTCATAAGAATGCATTGAAAGACCGTAATTATCCCAGTTAAAAGACAACAGGAGCTAAGTAATCCATGAAGCTGGGAGGGATGGGCTGACCTCATTGTACATTTGCTGTTGAAGGAACTTTGGCAGTAGTAGGAGTTTTAGGAGCTCCCACAAATTATAGAAGGTGTGGGGGGGAAGAGACAAGCACATCCTTCGTTGCAGACGATGGAATCATGGAAGACAGAGAAACACTACTGGGTAAAAGGAGCCCCGGTGGAAGAGTAAGGTGGCTTCCAAGATCCATCTTTGTCTCCTTTTTACCCTCAGTATAGAGCAAATGCTGGCGTCCAACCCTGGCAAGACCCCTATCAGCCTGCTGCAGGAGTATGGGACACGCATAGGCAAAACCCCTGTGTATGATCTACTGAAAGCCGAGGGACAAGCACACCAGCCCAACTTCACCTTTCGCGTCACTGTTGGAGACATCAGCTGCACCGGTTAGTTGTGGTAAAGAACGGGAGTGTGGATAAACCAGTAGAATTTGGGCAGGGGAGGAAGAGGAGAGGTTAAGATCTCTCAAATTTGGGGGTAGGCTAGAGAAGATTGCATGTCTTCTACAGTCCTTCATATTTGTCTCAGCAGCAGAAAGGGGATGGAGTTTCTCCAGTTGTGCTTTTGAACTGGGCCTTCTGCCTGCTTCCAGTTAACTTTGGGTTTGCCCCTACTTTGAGGGGCTCCCTCTAATACAAGCTCCTCTTTAGCACACTGGTCCCCTTACCTTTTATCTAGGAGTGGGGAATCTTTTTTGGTTCCATGGGCCAGATCCTACACCCACTTGTCAAGAACACAACATCATTATGATGTCACATAACTGATAGATGGGTTGTCATGGTCACCTGCCAGAATCCATTGCATGGGGTTCTGAGCTGGCTGTTGAGCTGAACATAACTTCTCTTCCCCCAATACAAAAAAAATTGGGAACCTTTTAGGCCACAGATAGGGAACCTGTGGCCCTTCAGATGTTGTTGGATGCACACTCCTCTTAACAGCCCCAGCCAGCATGATTTGGTTTGATTTGACATTTGTATTAGAGGGGTAGGGGAGCTGGGGGAAAAATCACATCTTGCAACCAATGTGCCCCTTGCGTTTAAAGATTATACATGGGTAAAGGTAAAGGGACCCCTGACCACTAGGTCCAGTCGTGACCGACTCTGGGGTTGCGGTGCTCATCTCGTGTTATTGGCCAAGGGAGCCGGTGTACAGCTTCCAGGTCATGTGGCCAGCATGACAAAGCCACTTTGGCGAACCAGAGCAGCACATGGAAACGCCACTTACCTTCCTGCTGTAGCGGTACCTATTTATCTACCTGCACTTTGATGTGCTTTCAAACTGCTAGGTTGGCAGGAGCTGGGACCGAGCAACGGGAGCTCACCCCATCGTGGGGATTCGAACCGCCAACCTTCTGATCGGCAAGCCCTAGGCTCTGTGGTTTAACCCACACCGCAGCATGGGTAGACAAGTCTAAAAAGCCCGGGACTCAAATTTTCACAGCCCTTTAGTGGCTATGGTGGCTCATTTACCAGAAGTATTGTATTGAGTGTTATCTTTGGAAGTGTATACTCAATTCTGACCAAACTAAGCATCTTAGAGCAAAATATACATCAGGCCTTATAGACTCGTCTACCCATGTACTATCCAAAAGCAAAGGGGCACATTGGTTTCCAGATGTGGAATATATTGACATTATCTTCAGCTCTCCTTCCCCACTATGATTTGCTTTTCCAACTACAGTGTAGAGCTCAAAGCAGCCCACCATAATAACAATAGCTGTGAAAATTAACAAGCGCTAACAATAATAATAATAATTGTATCAAGAGCACAGTAGCATATAAATAAAGCAAAAACAAAATCAATTCATCAAACAATTAACACAACTCAGTGTAAACACAGAGCGATTCAAAATATCACCCCAGTGCCAGTTGACTTACTCTCTCTGCAAAGGGGCTTCTTAACCCACCAGCGCGGCAGCAGCAGTACATTCCAAGGTAGTTTTTCTGGGTTGTGGTCTGGCAACAACTGGAGGGTACCAGGTTGGAGAAGGCTGTCCTGACTCACTACAGCTAACTCACTCACTTCTAGATTTGGGGAGTAGAAAGCAGGAGATCCTAGTTTCTAGACTTCTTGTTGTAACCTATTTGGTACCCTCTTCCTCTCAGAACTTGGGACCTTGAGTTACTTGTTGGTTCTGTCACACTCACCAGATGTCCTCACAGGGTTGGGTTTCTCGCTGCTGGGCTCTTGGCAGCTTTTCTTGGAGAGCTCATTGGCCTACTGTCAGCTGACCAACAAGAGAACAGGATGCTGGAATAGTTGCTCCATTAACCTGATCCAGCAGACTCTTCTTAGAAAGTCATGCAGAGCTATAACAAGATATAATCAAGAGGCAGATTAGGGCAGGTGGAGCTGCAGGCTTTGAAGGGAGCCTCCACCTAGACTTGACTGACACTGCTTCTCATGCCACAGTTGAGTTGCCAAGGCCTGATTGTGATGTCATAAAGCTGCAATGACAAATGCTGCATCTGGTTTGAACAGGGCTGTGCACAGCCTTGCTAAAGCCCAGCATTTCCCCCTGCTGATGCTGCTACTCGTTGCTTACATGCACGGCACCTGTCCCAACAAGCAATAATAACACAATTCAAAAGGGTAAAGCGGCCCCTGACCGTTAGGTCCCGTCGCGGACAACTCTGGGGTTGCGGCGCTCATCTCGCTTTACTAGCCGAGGGAGCCGGCATACAGCTTCCGGGTCATGTGGCCAGCATGACTAAGCTGCTTCTGGCAAACCAGAGCAGCGCACTGAAATGCTGTTTACCTTCCTGCCAGAGCGGTACCTATTTATCTACTTGCACTTTGACATGCTTTTGAACTGCTAGGTTGGCAGGAGCTGGGACCGAACAACGGGAGCTCACCCCGTCATGGAGATTCTAACCGCCAACCTTCTGATCTGCAAGCCCTAGGCTCTGTGGTTTAACCCACACCGTCACCCGTGTCCCACAATACCACAATTTCTATCCCTTTATCCCATGATTTTTTTACAACTACTTTCACAACTATTTTACTTGTCTTTTTTCTTTCGCAGTGATTTTAATGTGAATCAGCCTCACACTATTATATTACTATTATCAGCCGGAGTGGCTTGGATCCTGCAAAAGGCACTCAGCCCTTTCTTCCCTCTAGCCCTTCATTAACATTTAATTTCAGCAGGGGTGGGAGTGAATTTGTAGGAATTAAATTTTACTCTCAGTGACTGGACGGTCATAGTTTATTTTATTTTTTGGGATGCTACTTCTAAATGTGCATGTATGCTTAACTTGGAAGCACTTTCCCTCATATCTTGATGGAGAGGGGTAGGCAAGAGGGTTATGTTTGTGATAATGTTAGGAGTGCAATTGTGGGTGCTGCTGCTGGTGATACAGAAACAGATGGGGTGGGATCTCACCTGTGAAGGACCCTGTCTGAGGTTCCTCCCTCCCCTCATTGTTTCAGTGAAACTTATTTTTTCATTGACTTGCATAAGGAGAGGGAGGAAGAAGAGGTTGGATTCCTGGGAACAGGTGGTGGTGCGGTGTGTGTGGCCCACCCCCCCAAGCAAGGATCCTTGCGATAACAGGGTCCTCATTTTATGTGTGTGGAGGGGTAAGCTTTCTGCACGCACACACACGCACTTCTGTGGCTCCAGTCTCTCCCACCTCTCCCTATGCAAGTTGATGGAGACATCTCTCTCTCCATTGGCTGGGCTTAACTGTCTGTGGAGGCATGGAAGTGCATGTGGATATAGGAGAAAGAGAGAGCTTTCAAGCATACCTTCTTCCCACACTGCTTGTTATTGCAGTTCACAGTGGCATATAGTATGTAATGCTGTTGCAAATGAGATGCAGTGCTGTGCTCTGTCCATGTGCCGCATTTGTGAGAAATACCAGCACAGTCACACCTTGCAAACAAGGAGCTTCAGTGCAGATTGCACCTGGATCTGGTCATCATGGAAGTCCCATATATGCTACCTTCCATTATGGAAGGAAGGCCGGGATATAAATAAGTTTCTGTGTTTGCCCTTCTGAGTTGCCCTTGCATCCTTGTGTCACGACCTGCTTTCTCTCCCTTCTCCTGTCCTTAGGCCAAGGCCCTAGCAAAAAGGCAGCCAAGCACAAGGCAGCAGAGGTGGCACTCCGGCTTCTCAAGGGAGGAAACATGCTGGAGCCAGCAGCAGTGGAAGAAGCCAGGTGAGGGCTATGCACAGTCTGTACAAAAGGCCGGAATCCCCCCCCTTCTCCCATGCACTTATTAGAAAATGAAATGCCCAGGGAATCTTCTGTCTACAACATCCTCTCTAGCTGCTTACTGCCTATGAAAGCTAAATTTCAGGCAGTTAGGACAAAGAGGTTGTTGATAAGTAAGCCACTAAATAAGTAAGCTTAGTGTCATGTGCTAACCAGGCCAAAGAGGGACAGAAACTTTAAAAGAAGTTGAAATCTGTGGTTTGCATTCCGTGATACAAACCGAGCAGCACAATCACAGGTGCACAGATTGCGCACAGTCATGGGAACAGGAGAGTTCAGCATTGAGCATTTCTGCACAGGCCTCTGCAGTTGAGGGGAGTTTGGGTAGAGGGAACCTTGCTAGAGAGCAGGAAGTGCCTGCACCCAAGTTCTGGGGGATGGCACGGGAGCAGTCTCTCATTTCGGGAAGTTTCTTCCACTGCATGCGCTCCTCCTACTGAGTGTGCTTTAATTTTGTCACCTTGTATTCCGAAGCTCTCCTTTCTCTCTAGAGCCCTTGGCTCAGACCACCGCTCCAGTCAACGAGCCTGTACCCACCTTGCCGGTTGCGTCTCCCAGGTAATGGGATGGAAGCGAAAGACAAAAGCACAAGGAGTGGGCTGCCCAGAGTCCTCTGGCTGCTTCGCATGCACCCAGATTTCCCTATAGGCCATCACTGCATACTGGAATAAGCTGGTGCATGCGGCAGGTTCTTCCCTTGTGTCTGACCTTGCTCCCCCCCCCCACCAGTGGCTTTTCCATGGGCTTCAAAGCATCAGCTTGGGTGTGGGGTGGGTACACATTCCAGCAGGTATTCTCCACTCAAGGTACAGGAGGGGAAGTAAAAGATCTTGCTTGAACCTGGAGACACAGGCTGTGGGTGGCTGTGTGGTAGGAAGATCCCCTTTCAGTCTACCATCAGCTCCCCTCTTAATGCTGATTGGAGGGTCCATGCCTTGCCCTACAGTGGAGCACCAACTAGGCCTGGGCGATGTATCAATACATCGTCCAAGACTGGTTTGAGGGCCAGAGTACACTGGCACCTTCACCCTACAGTATATTGTGGGTGGGGCTTACCTTCTCAGGCTGCTGCCTCCTTCCTCCCTGTGCCTGGTGTTGGCGGCGAAGGGAGCCGTGGTGGTTTCACCCCGGCACCTCGCGGGGCCGATCTTCCTTCCTTTTCAACACCGCAATGTATTGCTATGTCATGAGGTTTAGGTGGTGATACATTGCGATGTCGAAAAGCTGACATCGTCTAGCTCTAGTGCCAGCTGTAGGCGAGGCTCTCTCTGATGAGGCCCCTTCTCAGCTGGCTCCCCGGAAGGGCTTCTATGTTCCCCTACCTCTGGCTACTTCATAGCGTGGGCGGGGTGTTTGGATTTGGGGCAGCAGAACCACCAGGGAGAACCCTTCACCTTGTGCCCTCTTTTTACCCAGAAGTTCCGCAATAGACATGAAGCCCCCAGTATCACCACAGCAGTCGGAGTGCAACCCGGTTGGCGCACTGCAGGTAGGTCGCTCTCTCGGCTGTGGCTTCCTTCAGCCCCAAGCACTTACAGGAGGAGGTGCATAAGTGAGTACTCTTAGTCAGAAGTTGGTGGATCAACACTTTGCCCTACAGCAGAAAGAGTCCTTGCCAGCAGCACCTTGTCGCCCGTTTCATTCCCCACCCCGTTCTTCTCATTGCTTGTTTTATAAATTCTAAGGCTACCCTAAAGTCCTGGTTTTGGAATGCAAGCTGGCATACCAAAGGGAAAATTTGGTGTCACCATCCAGCACTTTTTTAAAAGTCTGTTTTGTATGGGAGCAGCTTTTGAAGCCATATTAGTTAAGCAAGCTTGGAAGGGCGTGCAAGGCTTTTTTGCTCGTGGAACTTAGGATAGGAACAACATGTATTTGCTGTAGCTCTGGAACGAAATTGGGCACACCCACCTCCAAGAGGATTCCAAACAGGGTTTTGAGCAGAAGCCTTCATCCTTGATGCTGTGAGTTGAATGCTGCTCCCATTTGCTGCATCATCCAGAGCTACTAATAGTCTGTTGTTTTGTATCCATCCTCCTTTTGGCAAACCACTCTCAGATCCCAATATGACTGTATAGCCAGGCTTCAGTACCCTGTCTTGATTTTCCTCCCAGTTACACTTTGCAGCCCAAACCTACGTATGTGCTTTCTCCAGAAATAAGTGTTGCCTAATTTAATTGGGCTTATACCCAAACTGCTGCTTTAGATGCCTCCGCTGCAATGGTAGTGTCCTGAGTTGCCATTCCCTCTAGGAATCCAGGCACAGAAAGGAAGAGGCGATTGCCTTTCTAAAGCTGTCTCTCTCTCTCCAGGAGCTGGTGGTGCAGAAGGGCTGGCGGCTCCCCGAATACACTGTTACTCAGGAGTCAGGGCCTGCCCACCGCAAGGAATTCACAATGACCTGCCGGGTTGAAAGGTTTATTGAAATAGGTATGGCATCAGCTTTTAAACTCATGCTCATGCTTTTAAACTGTTTGTGATTTGCAGTGCCCTGTGCATGATGGGAAGTTTTCCCATAGAGGCTCCTTAGAACTTAGGAGGCAAGGGCCAATGCACCTGACAAGAGGGATGCAGGAAATCAGAGGGAAAGCATTGAGCTCCACAGAGAGGACTTGGGAGACACTGATCTGGGCTGTAAGGACCAGGAGTGCACAACTGCAGTCCCATAGGCTCTGCAGGCACTCAAGTTAGGCTCCCCGGTTGGCTGCAAAGCTTCTGCGCCAAGGAAAAAGAACTCCACACCATTTGCAAGTGGACAAGCTGTGTCAGTTATGTAAAAACATGTTCTTTAACAGCTGCTGTTGTGCTTTCTGCGTCAGGCAGGCTGGATGGGCTGCAAGGCAAGATCAATGCCCAGGAGCTAAAAAAACAACAGCAGCAGTCAGGCTTGATGGGGCAAGCCTGAGGGAATCAGGAAGAGGTGTAGGCTCTTGCAGTCCACTTGCACCCCAGGCTGCCCCCCACCCTTCTCTGCCCTCTCCTCTTTCAACATATCGCAGCCCCCTTCCAGATCACCGTTTTGCCATTTCTTCTCTCTCTAGGCAGTGGCACCTCCAAAAAACTGGCCAAGCGCAACGCCGCAGCCAAGATGCTGGTGCGGATTCACAACGTGCCTCTGGACCCGCGAGAGGGCAGTGAGGCCGAATTGGAGGAAGACCAGTTCTCGATTGTGAGTCTGAGCGGTGGGGAGAGAGAAGCCAGAGTCGGGCAGCCGTAGATGAGCTTGTTATGTAGCTTGCTGATGGGGCGTGACAGGCTTTGCAGAAACTGGGAACTTGCTCCGAAGAGGGGAGCAGCCTCTTTGGCAAATTAAACAAACGTACCTTCCAAGACGTCTTATGGCAAGAAGTAGCGATGGCCACCAACCTGGATGGCTTTGTAAGAAAATTAGATAAATTCATGAAGGATAAGGCTCTACCAGTGGCTGCTCGATGCTCTACTGGATCCCTTGGGAGTCCCACCTTGGGAACCCCCAAAACATCTTGAGGGCCACAGTTCCCCCATCCCTGGGTTAGGACGAAGCTGTGGTCACGAGAGTTGCTTGAGGAAACTTGCAGAGGCTGTGGCCTCTCGCTTCTTGGTCAGCACCACCTGGGAAGGCAGCGCCTTGCTGAGAATAATGGAAGGTGGGCGGCCGGAACAGACATCCATCCCGTGTTCTCTCTCTTCCACTCTTCAGATTGCAGGAACCAAGGTGGATGGAGGAAAGGGTCGGGGGTCTGGCTGCACCTGGGACTCTCTGCGCAACTCAGTGGGGGAGAAGATTCTGCACCTCAAAAGCCATCCCCTGGGAGTGCTGAATGCTGGGTTCTGCAGCCTCTTGCAGGAGCTGTCCGAAGAACAGAGCTTTGATATTAGCTACCTTGACATTGGTAAATAATGAGGCACAGGGGAGGGGGAGGAATTGTTTCCTTGAGAGAACGGCAGGACCCTACCTTTTCTGAAAAGCCCCCTGCGTATGTGTGCATCCTTATTGATTTGAAAGTGTGAAAATTTATATTGTCTACTTGCAAGTTGAGCAGTCAAGTGACCCCCAAAAACCACCCAGAAGTAGCCCAGCAAGTTGAAAGCTACCCACCCACATGACCACTCAAGAAATGCTCAAGAAAAAAGCCTGGGAGGAGCTTGGATTCTGTCTCAGTAATCCACTGCAGGGAAGCAAAGGCTTTGGTCAGGGCGCAAGCTAGATTTGGGGACAGAACTTTGGCATTCATCACTTTATCATTGGTCTGTGGCAGGTGTGGCGAAGCCCACAACCTATGGGCCACATAAGCCCACATTGCAGGGTATTTTGTGGCTCCCAGGGACCCCCCCACCCCCATTTCTTATTTTCTAAAATAACTAAAAATAAGCTGTTATTGTGCCTCTGCCCTTTTGTCTTCCTCATGGATTTGTGCTGAGAATCCTGCCAAGTCCCTCTCCCCACATTAAAGGGAACTGACAGATGACTTAGATTAATATCTGCTGTAGCATTGCTACTTGCCCAGCAGTGGGTCGTTGGGGCCTGACTCCAGCCATATAAGGCCAGTTGCCCTGTGGGAATGAAAAGGGAAATGGGCTGCGACATCCCAATTTATGCCAGCCTGTGAATCAACAGTTCCTTATGCCTCCGTACACCTGCTGTCCCCAGACTTGAGCGTTAGGAAATGTGCACATTTTGCTTTCCTCTTGCTCTGCTTTAATCCAAAGATGCCAAATTTGAATTAAACTGAATTCTTCCATTTGAAGAACCAACCTGTTTTAATTTTCATAGAATTGCAGAGTTGGAAGGGACCCTAAGGGTCATCTAGTCCAACCCCCTGCAGTGCAGGAAACACAGCTAAAGCATCCCTGACAGTTGACCATCCAACCTCTGATTAGAAACCTTTAAGGAAGGAGAGTCCACAATCTCACAAGGGAGACCGTTCCACCGTCAAATAGCTCCTACTGTCAGAATTTTTCCCCCTGATACTGTCAGAATTCCCCCCCCCCCGATGTTTAGTTGGAATCTCCTTTCTTGTACCTTGAATCCATTGGTTTGAGTCCTACCTCAAGAGCAAGAGAAAACAAGCTTGCTCCATCTTCCATGTGACAGCCCTTAAGATATTTGAAGATGGCTATCATATTTCCTCTCAGTCTTTCAGGCTAAACATATCCAGCTCCTTCAACTGTTCCTCATAAGACTTGGTTTCCAGGCCCTTGACCATCTTGGCTCCCCGCCTCTGCTCATGTTCCAGCTTCTCAATATTCTTCTTAAATCGTGGCAACCAGAATTAGTCACAGTATTCCAGCTGTGGTCTGACCAAGGCAGAACGGAGTGGAACTATAACTTCCCTTGATCTGGACACTATACTTCTGTAGATGCAGCCAGTACTAGCTTTTATTGCTGCTGCATCACACTGTTGACACATGTTAAGCTTGTGGTCCACCAAGACCCCTAGATCCATTCCACATGTATCAAGTTAGTACCCACCCTGAACCTTCCAGACAGAGCAGGCTGTACGCAGAGATGTTGTTTTGCTGGCCTGGATGATGCGGTACCTTTTCTCTTCCTGCAGATGAGATGAGTTTAAGCGGCCTGTACCAGTGCCTGGTGGAGCTCTCAACACAGCCAACCACGGTGTGCCACGGCTCGGCCATGTCCCGCCATGCCGCGCGTGCAGATGCTGCCCGCAATGCCCTTCAGTACCTTAAGATCATGGCAGGGGGCAGGTGAGGCCACACGGAAGACTCTGGGCACCCGGGAACCCCCCAAACAGCTTGTCTCCATCTTCCAGCCTGCTAAAGGATGTACTGAATTCAAGACTTGGAGAGGGGTTTGCTGAACCTGCAGCAGAGACTAGGCTCACAGAGACTTGTAGCTCTGAGCGCTAAGTGCTGGGGGGGGGGGGCTGCTGGGAGGTCAGGGTAGTCCCACCTCTGTGGCTCACCTGATGCCAATCACCTTGTTTTTTTCCTCGTTGTGGAGGGACAAACACTGACCATTTCTGCCATAACTGGGAGTTGCAATAAACCAGATTTTTTTTAATAAGAAAATGTCTTCTTTTACCCAGTGAGCCCGCCCTGAGATGAGGGAGCCTGCAGCCCTCCAGATCTTGCAACTCCCATGATCCTTGGTCATTAGCCATGCTAGCTGGGGCTGATGGGAGTTGGAGACCACCACCAACAGTGGAAGGGGGGTGCTACAGGTTCCCCACAGTCGCTGTCCACAGACACATCTAGAATTGTACACCTGCTGACCACTGCTGCATCAGACTGAGGCCCTAAGGCAGAATTAAATGGTCCCATTATCCATTATTCTTGAATTGAAGCGGTCAAAGATATAGAATTGTGGAGTTGCAAAGGACCCTGATGATCATCTCATCCAACTGCCTGCAGTGCAGGAAATTGAACCTGCAAACTTGGGGTTATGGAGCTATCCAGGCCAGAAGGCAGTTACTTCTGAATGCAGGGGATGCTCCCACCGCTGGCATTATCATATGCTTTCCAGAGGCATTTGGGTGGTTGCTCTTAGAAACAAGATAATGGGTGAGATGGAGGCAAGTAATTTGCTTGAGACCAAGGCAAAGGAGAGATGACAGCCCCAATAATTTCCCCTTCCCAAAAGCATCATTCATTTAACCTTAAATTTGCTGAAACACGCGTCAAATCGCTCCTTCCCCTCCAATGGTAGCCAAGCAGCCCTGGAGCTGCTGGGGAAGCCAAAGGTGGGGGTCACTATAGGTGGGGGTAGTTTTCTCTAATTTTCCTCTCCATCCTCCTCCCCCTCCTGAAGAAATTTTGTGGGACTCTTGGCACACTTTGCTCTGGTGACCAGCTTCTCATGTTGCGACCCCCCAGTGGCAGGGAGTTCCATAAGTTCATTGTGCATTATGTGTGTGGGGGGGGGAGTTAAGATTTACAGAACGGCTGTATGGCAACGCTGCCTGAACAATGGAAGTCTTGACAACGTCAGGAGGACCACGGGCTCCACATCCTTGCTCTAGCCAGCCTACGTGACAGAAAAGATTGTAGTAGGTTCCAAGATGTAACCATTTTTATTATTAGCAAGTGGCAAAGCACAAACCCCTAAACAGGAGGGTCAGTCACCCGGGTAACCCAGGGACGACACAGAAGGAAGAGTAGAAGGGGGAGGCTTTTCCGACCCAGTTCGGCACTAATTCTCGGTGCAAGAACTGGGTGGTGGCAGTTCTGTGCGTTGCTGTCCTCGACTTCATTTCTTCTTGCCAAAGCGCTGCGGAACAGCCATGCTCAGAAACTGAGGAGCCACGGCGTCCCAAGCCCGTGGCTTGATTAGGCCACCGCTGCTGGAGCTGCCCCGGGCGTCACGACCAAATCTGCAGAAAGGGACAGAGATGGAAAGCGGCACAAAAGCAGGTTGCCTGGGGGACATTTTTGGCAATCAAAAACACAGCACTTGGAGCTCCCTGGCCTCTCTGCCCTGCTTGCCCCCACCAGGTCCTCACTTCTGCCAGATGGATGGTGAGAAGGAAGCAGAGCTATGCAGCTGGGTGTCTTGGAATAGTGTTTTGCCCTTCCCCTCCCCCCTCCGCCGTCCCAAGGAGAACAGAATTGCATCATCCAGAACTACTGAAACGAACCAGAGTCCCCTTATTGTTGCTACAGGCATTGATGGGTGGGGATTTGAACACAAGACAAGGGAACGATTGGAAAATTGTTCAGTTTTAAGAACACAGCTTTGCAATGGGTAACACAGGAAGGTGTTCCGAGCAGTTGCAGAAAAAAAGGTTGTAGGGATGGAGGGTCTAAGACCCATGAAACTGACAGGTGGGAATGCTCATTTAGATAGCAAGGATGCTGTGTTTGTCTCTTAAAAATGGACTCTTAAATGGGGGAGCCTATGCCTGATCTGTGGGAATTGTGAGGCCTTGGAGACGCTAGAATGCGTGCAAATACTATTCGGATGGAAAACACTCAAACCATCTTCAGGAGACGACTTGCTGGGTCTCCCATCCCAGTCCATGGCCAAAATGAAAGAACAGATGTAATTCTAAGAACTGGAAAATTAACACAAATGAAGCTTTAAAAAGGAAGGAGGAAATTAACTGAACCGCCCCCTCCACCCACTTGTGCACCCCCTAGTGTAGCCAGAATACATGCTTCTGCTTGGCTGCATCAACTCTGCACACTCCTTACCTTTGGGGCTGGAACAGGAAGGAGGGGCTGCGACCAGGTCTCTGCACAGCATGAAGGAGGGAGCGGAGAAGGACGCCCAGGGGATGCTCCTCAGGGGGGATCTGGACAGGATGGTCCTCATTTTCTTGCAGCTGGGTGGACAGATAAAAAGCCAGGGGGTCATTTGAGAAATTCAACAAGAGACGAGTTCCCTACAAGACCAGGAAGTAGCTTGAGGACCCGGGAAAACAGCATGGGCATTGCATTATTCATAGAATCAATCAGAATTGTAGAGGTGGAATGGTTCATGGGGATCATTTAGTCCAGGGCCGGATTTAGGTTTGATGCGGCCCTAAGCTACTGAAGGTAATGGGGCCCTTGATATGTCTAGCTGTCCTTCGTCAACAACAAATTGTCGCTGGTTTTTTTTTGTGTGTGTGTTGAATATATGCTATATGGTAATTTATGGACCTAATAGGTATCTAAAGCCATTTGCACATAACAAAATATGTATTTTATCAAAGTAATTGTTGAACTGAAATACAATTAAATTTTCTGGGGGCCCCCAAGGGAGTGGGGCCCTAAACTATAGCTTGTTTAGCTTATACGTAAATCCGGCACTGATTTACGTATCCAACCCCCTGCAATGTGGGAATCCTTTTGTCCGATATTTGAACCCTCAACCTTGAGATTACGAGTCTCATGCTGTGCAGACTGAGCTGCCTGGCTCCTCACAGTTGCGTAATGATGGTAAATCTTGAGCAGCAGTCAGCTCTATCCACCCAACATAATGTCAAGCCAATTACGGTATATTTTTTTGCAATTTCACACGCACATACACACACACACTTTGTACACCAAAAACAGCTGAAATTCGGGAGATTGCCTTACACAAATTGTGAATATTGGCAAAATCCAACAGAGTCTCGTGACACCTTAAAGATGAAGAACACATTTATTATGACATAAGCTCCATCTGGTGAAAGGGACTCTAGTCCACTAAGGCTTATGCCACAATACATTCGTCTGGGTTGTCGCCAACAAGTTTCACGTAGAGTAGACGCACTGAAATAAATGGACCCAAGCTAGTCACGTTTATTAATTCCAGTACATCTACTCTGAATAGCATCTTTATCTTTAAAGGTGCCAGGAAGACGCACTGTTTGCTTTGCTTCAACATAGGCTTAACACGCTCTGAAAATTGTGTGAATATCTGTGCATATTTGCTTCTTATGCATAATTTCATTTTCTCTGCATGGGGAGGGCAAACAGCTATGCAGGGTACCTGTGGCTCTGACTGATCACTTTTTGCTTTTGGCTTCCTGAGATTCACCCTCACACTTCCATGTTTAGAAACTTGCTTTTAAAAAGGAAAGGAAAAGAAACCAAGATTCTGAGGACTCTGTTGTTGTCACAGGGTATATACCCAGCCCTAAATGAAATCCGGGAGGAGCTCGGGTTAACATCTTAATAATGCAAAGCACTTTGCATACCTTCACAGGAATATTTTACAACAGCATTGCATGGTAGGCAAGCACTGTTATGCCCATTTTGCAGCTAGAAAGGACTAGGTAGTATGGCTTGCTCAAGGCCACCTAGTGAGTTTGTGGCTGAGGATAATTTGATCCCAAGCGCCATCAATCTTAGAGCCCCACTAATTGCAATGATGCCACCCTCTCCGGCCTGGATCTCAGCAAGTGTCTGGGAAAGAAAGGGAGAAAGAGAAAGAGAAAGAGAAAGAGAAAGAGAAAGAGAAAGAGAAAGAGAAAGAGAAGGAAGGAAGGAAGGAAGGAAGGAAGGAAGGAAGGAAGGAAGGAAGGAAGGAAGGAAGGAAGGAAAAGAAAGAAAGAAAGAAAGAAAGAAAGAAAGAAAGAAAGAAAGAAAGAAAGAAAGAAGGAAAGAAAGAAAGAAAGAAAGAAAGAAAGAAAGAAAGAAAGAAAGAAAAAGAAAGTTTATGGGTTTATGTTATACTGGGTTTATGTTATACTGTACTGACTTTCTGGAGGGAGCAATGACTTCCAGCTTGGCCGAACTTTTCTCCCACTCTCAATTAGGTAGGGGACCCAAAACACCTCCACAAGTCACTGTGGCATAGTGGTTAGTGTGCTGGACTAGGACTGAATAGAGCAGGCATCCCCATACTTCAGCCCTCCAGATGTTTTGGACTACAATTTCCATCATCCCTGACCACTGGTCCTGTTAGCTAGGGATGATGGGAGTTGTAGGCCAAAACATCTGGAGGGCCGTAGTTTGGGGATGCCTGGAGTAGAGTCAGGTTCAAATCCTCACTCAAGCCCCACAATGAGCAGATTGGGGATTTCAACCCAGGCTTGCTCACTGTGGGACTCTGGGTCTACTACACTCTCTCAGCCCAGCTGACCTCACAGGGCTGTGGGAGGAGGATAAAAAAGTGTGTGTGTGTGTGTGTGTGTGTGTGTGTGTGTGTGTGTGTGTGGCGTCTGTGAACAGAGCCATGCCCAACCACCCTGCAAGAACTGACTAAGCAGCATCGAAGTTGGCTTGGCACCCACCCTTGCCCTCCAGGCCGCTGTCTCGTCAAAGGCCACTCACCATCCAGCTGAGGAGTCTCTCCGGGTAGCCGTCGGGCTCCTCGGCCTCTTGGGAGCCGATCCCCTCCTCGAGGCTTTGGCCTGGCTTGAGGCTGCCGGAGAGCAATGCCAGGGCGAGCAGCAGGTAGGCAGCTTCCATGTTGCCAGGCCTGCTCTCTGCACTCTTGCAAAGCGCTTCCCTTTTTGCTTTGGCGCTGCCTTTATATATCTGTCTCCGGAGCGGGTGGTTTGGGGGGGGGGGCAGCAGCAGCACAGGGTGGGATTGATGGCAGCGACGGCGACCCATTTGTAAGGCGAGTTTGCGAGGGGGGCCCGCCGGCACCTCCCCGTGACGAGCGGAGAGGGACCGCGACAGCCCCCCCGACAGAGCCTCTGCCACCGCTGGCTGGGGCTGATTTGTGCGTAATTGTGAGGATAAATCCAGCCCAAAACGGCTCTCTTAAGTCCTGTTGGGGATTTGGTAGCTAATTGCTTGCATGTTGCCGTTTGTACGCCACCGGGGGAGGGGGCGGAGGCCCAGGTTCTTCGCCGGACACTGACCGCTTCCCTCACACTCCCCAAGGCCTCCCACCGTCGGCTTGATGGGCCTGCAAACGCCAGAGGCGACTTCGGACCAGACATTTGTTACGTCGCCGCTTGCACAGCCAGCTCGGCAAAGCCCTGGTCCCCGGGGCGTTCACGTCGACGAAGCCAAGCTTTTTACAGCTTAATGAAACCCATTTACCAAGAAACGGGAATGCAGGCTGGGGACAAGGATCGGGGGAGCTGCTGAAGTGTGGGGAGGTTGGTGTGCAGGCCCAGGCCCCAAATGACTCATCCCTAGACATTCAGGTGTGGGGCGTGTGAGGGTCTCATCCATTTTAAGTTGGTGCTGATATTTTCTTTCCAGATTTGCCACACAGAGGGCTGCTACACCATTCTCTTTTTTTGGGGGGGGGACAGGCTGCACAACTGGCGACAGGCATAAATCGAGAGACCTGGCACTGGAAGTAACTCCACCTGTTGGATTTCTGCCTATCAGACAGCTGATTAGAAGACACTGTGCCTGCTTTTAATAAAGATGGCCGGAACAGGCAAGGCTTTGGATAACAGAAAACCGTTGAGAGAGACAGCCTCTCCTGATCACTCGCTCCTTCCTCCATGTACTGCCGCATCGGCCGGCCAGGCTTCCCCCTGCACAGGATGGCAGGCAGCGCAGCATGGCCCCGCTTGGCTCCAGTGGGGGGTGGCTCCAGCAGCATCAACGACTTGCCCGCCCCGGGCACTAGCAACCCATGCTATGCCTCTGTCAGAAGGAACAGCCA
Organism: Zootoca vivipara; assembly: GCF_963506605.1. Taxonomy (NCBI): domain Eukaryota; kingdom Metazoa; phylum Chordata; class Lepidosauria; order Squamata; family Lacertidae; genus Zootoca; species Zootoca vivipara. The sequence goes on from NC_083277.1 coordinate 112,474,428, forward strand.
CTGTGAAACAACCTGGATGAAGGGAGATAGCTGGGAAGGGGGAGAGTCAAAACACAGTGCAAAGAATCCTAGCAGCAGGAGGTCACATGAAAAGGGTTCAAAGTCCTCCCTCTGCTGGGTCTGAGAAGCAGATTGGGTGAACTAAATCGCCCCCGAGTTTCACGGCGTTCCTAAAACAAAGCCAAGCGAAGAAAGAGCTGACATTTGGGGAATAGCAACACAATACACTTCGGCACTGCTCATTTCGTTCCAATGCACCTTGAACTAATCCACTGAGTGACACCTCTTCCCCTTGCCAAGCCTTTCCATCTACGAGAAGAGGAAAAAGCTGGGGAGATGATGCCGGCGCTGAAGGCCCGATGAATGTTTTTGCAAGGTTCCCCCTCCCCTTGCTTCTTGCACCGCCCTCCGGCAACCAGAGAAAGCGAAACATCAGCATAACTGCATATTAATCTCCATGTCATGTTTTGCTGGAGGCCTACAAGGAACCATCTGATCAGCACCTGACTGATGGCCCCAATAACAGTCAACTCCTCGGAGCAGGGACAGACTCATATTCATCAGCGGAGTTGTGTGAGACCCATTCATCAAGCACAGCGGTACATGTTCCCAATATAAATAAGAGGCAATGTTCCTGTATGGTGTTCCCTTGCAACGTGGGAGTAGCCAGGATTTATGTTGGAAGGGGGGCAGCAGGGCACCCACTTGTCATCGTCCTCTGTCTGGCTCTGTCTGGCAGATTCGGAATGAAATGTCTCAACAACAGTTGTTTTAATTTACTTTCTTCTGACCCCAAGTGTGCAGAAAAAGCAGCCAAAATCTTCAGCCACTTGGAAACTACGAGAAGCTTCCAGAACCGAGCTACCTGTGACATGATTGGTCAGTTTGCGGATTCCACACCTACCCTGTTTCCCCTTTTTAAATACGTAGTCATTAAGCCATGGCAGGGTTTTTAAGCGTTTGAGAAATATAAGACATACCCCGAAAATAAGCCATACTTCCGCGCCGCGGAAACCAACCCCCACAGGCACCTCCACTCACAGAGTCACTCCATGCAGCCGGCACTGCAGGAGCACGAGCAGCTGTGAAGCGGCGCTCCAAGAGGTCCGATTAACAGCTGATCGCGCTCCCGCCTTGCTGGCTGCATCTCCCCGCGCTCCGCCTTCTCGTCCACCGCCGTCCCTGCCGCTTCCGTGCTTGCCGCCACCGCTGGGCTCACTGCTTCTTCCTTGCCCGGCCCGGCCAAGGAGCTTGGAGCGCCCTGCAGCGGCGGGCGGAGCGCCTGAGCCAGCGGCCTCCGCCTGGCCCGGCCAAGGACGCCTGCCACCCCGCCACCCGGAACCGGTGGCTGCTGCAGCGCCGAGCACTCAAGAGAGCCCAGCAGTGCCCTGAGCTGTAGAAACCGTACCAGTAATAAAAAGAAGAAGACATCCCACCGAAAGTAAGCCACCCTATGGTCTTTTGAGGGAAAAAAAGTTATAAGACAGTGTCTTAAAAAGGGGGAAACACGGGTATCACTCAATCGGGTTGCCAGTTGCATCGCTAGAGTGCGCCACAACATCATGCAAGCATTTCAATTTCATATACAGTGGTACCTCGGTTTTCGAATGTCCGTTCTGGAAGACTGTTTGATTTCCAAAACATTTGAAAACCGAGGTGCAACGGGCGGCCTGCAAATTCAATAGAGAAAATGGGGGGGGGGGAGAGAAACTCAGCGGAAGCCGTTTGACTTCCGAGGTGCGTTCAAAAACGGAAGCATTTACTCCCGGGTTTTTGGCGTTCGAAAACCAAAACCTTCAACTTCTGAGACGTTCGAAAACCAAGGCACCACTGTATTCTGATTATCTCTACTTTTAGTTAAGTGTTTTTATTTATTTACTGGATTTGGGTGGGCAGCCGGCCCCCAGCATGCCCATGCCTTGCACTAAAGATCACCTGTAGATGAAGACCAGGAAACAGGCAAGCTGCAAGAACAAGGAAAATATCGCCAAAGATTGGCATAATTTTTAGGAAGGAGGTCTTGTTTATATTTTGGTGTTGACCGAAATACAGCAGCAGTGGGGAACTTCTGGCCTCTCTGTGGGACTCATGAGGCTGCTTTAGCCACCTTGCACAGACCTGCCCTATAATATCATAGGCGATGCCAGCCTTGTTGCTGCCCTGGGGGAAGGAGCCCATCAAAGGAGGTGTGTTCCAGGGGCAAAGGGATCAAAAAAAGGCAACCAATTTGGTCAGCCAGCTGTATGTCAGGCTTTATTCCAGAGATGTTGCTTCGCTTCCTGGAAGCTAGAGTTTAGGAAAGGAGGAAGGAAGAGGTTGGGGCAAAGGGTGAAGTCGATCATGGGGTGTGTCTGTGGGCAAAGCAGGGGTCTACATAATGGGATGGAGGGGGAGGTGTGGAAATAGAGGCAGTTTGTGTGCAAAGGTGAATTGAAAGGAGGAGAGAGGGAAAAGCGGGTGAAGGTGAAAATAGGGGGTTTCAGGTAAAGGTAAAGGGACCCCTGACCGTTAGGTCCAGTCGCGGACGACTCTGGGGTTGCGGCGCTCATCTTGCTTTACTGGCCAAGGGAGCTGGCGTACAGCTTCCAGGTCATGTGGCCAGCATGACAAAGCCGCTTCTGGAGAACCAGAGCAGCGCATGGAAACGCCATTTACCTTCCCGCCGGAGCGGTACCTATTTATCTACTTGCACTTTGACGTGCTTTCGAACTGCTAGGTTGGCAGGAGCAGGGACCGAGCAATGGGAGCTCACCCCGTCACGAGGATTTGAAGCGCCGACCTTCTGATCGGCAAGCCCTAGGCTCAGTGGTTTAACCCACAGCGCCACCTGCTTCCCTTAGGGGGTTTAAAGGGGGTTACAAAAAAGGAGGGAGTAAGAGGCTTGGAAACAGGAGTATTCTGGGAGAGGGAACGCAAAGAAGATGAATTGATTCAAATAACACTTTCCAAAAAGGATATAGGTGCTGTATGTTTCAGCTCTTTAGATTATCGATACATCCCAAGTCTGTGGGATGGGTCTGGGTGAGCTAAATGTTGGAGATTGACCCGGGAGATGATTTGAAATCCCAAATCACTCATGGCCCAATTGGTTTTTTTTTTTGTTAAAGTTAATTGTTATTTCTCAGCTACAAATACCATCTAGAAATGGCATTACGGTTATGCAAAGTGATAAGAATATAGATTCTCCAAGCATTTGTATAGCTTATGGCAACGGATGCTTTCTAAATGGACAATAACGACAAGATGATGCTCGCTTCATGAGCCGTGATTGCCCATGATAGCTAGCGGCTACAAACATTTGGGGAACAGTTGGCATTGGGGGGGGATTTTGCAGCGGGCAAGAAGGAATTCCAAGGGTACTTTTAAAAAATGGACTAGCACTGTGTATTTGTGTGATTGCTTGTACTACACCATGCATATATACGTAAATAAAGAAATTTATATATGTAAATAAACATTTCAAGAAAAGAGAATTCTAACTAAGTATAAGGGAGAACTTTCTGACAGCAAGAGCTGCTCAACAGGGGAACAGTCTCCCTCGGAAGGTGGTGGACTCTCCTTCCTTGGAGGTTTTAAATCAGAGGTTGGATTGCCTTCTGTCTTGGGTGCTTTAGATGAGATTCCTGCATTGCAGGGGGTTGGACTAGATGACCCCTGGGGTCACCTTCCAACTCTATAATTCTTTGATTCTATGGAATGGGGGTGGAGATGAAAACGGGTGTAGTGTGGGGCCGCAGAATAGAAAAGGGCTGGTTTCAAAAACAGGATTGTGAATGTAAAAACAGGTTTTGTAATCGCATGCGGTGAGAAGGGAAGCTCTAGGTGGTTAATTTTTTTTGGGGGGGGGGGGCTGATGAATGTAGCAATCGGGGAGAGCCCCACCCCGGTAATAATATCATTATAAAAAAGTAAGCCGTGTTCTTAGTTTTGTTGTTGTTTAGTCGTTTAGTCGTGTCCGACTCTTCGTGACCCCATGGACCAGAGCACGCCAGGCACTCCTGTCTTGCACTGCCTCCCGCAGTTTGGTCAGAGTCATGTTCGTAGCTTCGAGAACACTCTCCAACCATCTCGTCCTCTGTCGTCCCCTTCTCCTTGTGCCCTCAATCTTTCCCAACAGCAGGGTCTTTTCCAAGGATTCTTCTCTTCTCATGAGGTGCCCAAAGTATTGGAGCCTTAGCTTCAGGATCTGTCCTTCCAGTGAGCACTCAGGGCTGATTTCCTTCAGAATGGAGAGGTTTGATCTTCTTGCAGTCCATGGGACTCTCAAGAGTCTCCTCCAGCACCATAAGAGTTCCCTCCTATTTTTTGACATAATCATACCGGTATTTATTTAGGTGAACAAATCGTGCCCCCACCCCTGCAAAGGGGCTGTGCACAGGGACCCGTGTAATATACACCTGCCACCGCACTCTGGAAGGCAAGTAACAATACTGGGCCATGCACTTAGTGAAATGAATGGAGACGGACTGTCTTAGAAGATCTCCATTTGGACTCTGTAGTTGCTGCAACTTCTGGTGGAGCAATGCTGCCATCGTGTGGTTGACAGCAGGAAATGCGGGCTAAGATATGCGACTAAACAGGAGGCTTATTATATTAGCGAGGTTTGGAGAGGCTGAAACTGCTTTCCATAAAGAAAGGCAAACACGCTGCAATTCTACGACACCACCACGGGGGGGATCGCACACTGGCAACAAGAACTCTAGATGCTGCCGTGAATCTAGGGCAGCCCTCCCCCCCCAAAAAAAATCTAGGGCACACACATACCCAGCAAGCCTACACAGTTCCCTGATAGTGGAGCTAAGAACCAATTAAATAGCATTTAAGCTGATTCATCCTCTTCCTTTTAACTCACAGGGGATCAAACTGCTGGTTAAAATAGGCGCCGGGATCCTGCAGCCCTCAGCATGTTGTTGGACTAGAACTCTCAACATGCTGGTGGAAGCTTAAAGACGTCTGAAGGGCCACTGTTTCCCCAAGACCTGCATTAAGCTCCTTGGAAGATAAAGGTGGTATAAAAATGTTGTTGTTTAGTCGTTTAGTCATGTCCGACTCTTCACTCTTCGTGACCCCATGGACCAGAGAACGCCTCCCGCAGTTTGGTCAGACTCATGTTGGTAGCTTCGAGAACACTGTCCATGTCCAACTATCTCACCCTCTGTTGTCCCCTTCTCCTTGTGCCCTCCAGGGCCGGCTCTAAGGGAAGGCAGGGTGGCGCAGGGCACCAGGGTGCTGGGCCGCCGGGGGTGGGGTGCCATGTGCTGCCCTGCGCCTGCCCACCAGCCGTGCCGAGAAATGGGGCGGGGGGGGGGCGCCGGAGTGATCTCCGCACCATGGCGCCAGGCGCCTGACATGCTTAAGACAGCCTTGGTCCCCTCCATCTTTCCCAACATCAGGGTCTTTTCCAGGGAGTCTTCTCTTCTCATGAGGTGGCCAAAGTATTGGAGCCTCAGCTTCAGGATCTGTCCTTCCGGTGAGCACTCAGGGCTGATTTCCTTCAGAATGGAGAGGTTTGATCTTCTTGCAGTCCATGGGACTCTCAAGAGTCTCCTCCAGCACCATAATTCAAAAGGATCAATTCTTCGGTGATCAGCCTTCTTTATGGTCCAGCTCTCACTTCCATACATCACTACAGTACTGGGAAAACCATAGCTTTAACTAAATGTAATGAATAAATAAAAAAATTTTTTGGGGGCGGGGTGTCTTGTTGACTGTGCCACTGGAGAAAGTTCTGCTCACAGAATGAACCCAGTAAGAAGAAACCCCTTGGAGAAAGGACACTAGTTCTGATAGAGCCCAGCAGCTCCACCAGTAGGGCTAGGAAAGGTCTCTCTCCCCCCCCCCCCCCCGGTTGTGGCAGCCCCTGCCAGTTACAGCAGACAAGACCAATGGCCTGACTCAGTATAAAGTAGCTTCCTTTGCTCCTGAAGATTGCCTTAATGCAAGAGCCCCGGGGGGGGGGGGCTGGGAGATTAATCCACGGCCCATTTAATGTTTCTTAAAGAGCCAGAGAGACTCCTGAAGGCATCACAAAGGGGACACAAACAGCACCAAGCAGAGCAGTGTGACTCCGCTATGATGCAACCCCCAGTGGCATTTGGTCGTTCTGGTAACAGGTTCATTGTTGGTTCACACTTTCCTGGTTCCAAACAAAGCACAGGTCTGAGGAAGCCTAACTTTGAAGCAGTTGACGCACCAGCTATCCGGATCGTTGGCAGCAGAAGACTTCCTCCATGGCTGGCACTGTTGCCTCTAGCCTCCACTGGCAAACCCAAGGCTCAGACCACAGGCCTATCTCAGGGTGAGGGGAACTTCAGGCCCTTGGGGGCAAAGAGCAGCCTTCCAGGACTAGATGGAAGTCTGGAAGCCTTCCTAGGTCACACCCCCTCGGACAGCCAAACCGATCACCAGTTCTGCTTTGCCCCTGCATTGAATGTTTTTACTTGGCTCGAATGCATCCTCTGAAAATGCCCCTTTTTGTGTGTGTGTGTGTGTGTGTGTGCAGAAACTAGCCTACCGCACAAAAGTAACATTCACACCTGTTGTTCTGTCCACTTTTGCCAGTGGCATGTGGTTCCTGGAAGGCTGGCCAGGAGGAAATCATAGCATCAGAGACTTGGAAGGCGCCCCAACTCTAGTCCAACACCCCCCCCCCTGCAATGCAGGAATCTCAGCTAAAGCATCCCTGATAGATGGCTATCCAAACTCTGCTTAAAAGCCTTCCAAGGGAGTCCGTTCCACTGCTGAACAGCTCTTACTGTCATAAAGTTCTTCCTGATGTATAGTTGGAATCTTCTTTCTCGTAACTTGAAGCCATTGGTTCGAGTGCTACTACCCTCCAGAGCAGGAGAAAAAACAAGTTGGCTCCCTCTTCCATGGGACAGCCCTCGAGATATTTGAAGATGGCTATCATATCTCCTCTCAGTCTCCTCTTTTCCAGGCTAATGAGATCCTTGGAAAAGGTTTCCCACTCCTTGCCGACCTAGTCCTGTATTCTGTTCGCACAGCAACCGACAGGGAGCTGAGGTGAAGGGTACGATGGCGCCCACCCTCCCATTCATTGTACTGAAGGTCACTGGATGGGCCGCTGGCTTTAACTTCAACACAAGGCAGCCCCCTCCATCTCACCTGGGGGCAGCGGGCTAGTTTAGGGGGTACAGGGCAGACTGGGGGACACACAGTTCTGCCTTCCATCTGAGGGGACCGGCCAGGTGGGGGTGGAGTACTGCCACCCCACAAATACTCCCCAGCACCTGCCACCTGAGGCAGCTGCCTCACCATAGGGCCACACCTGGTGGACAAACCAGAGGCCTACAGGCAGGCATAGGCAAACTCGGCCCTCCAGATGTTTTGGGACTACAATTCCCACTATCCCTGACCATACCTGCCAAGTTCCGGCCTGAGAAATAAGGGACTGGACCGGAAGTAGCAGACCGGAAGTAGCGCTGCCACCATTTTGGAACTGGGCGGAGCATGTTCAGAAGCGACTTTTGATGCTGCTCTGCCCTGTTCCAAAATGGCCGCCGCACCAGAAGTCGCGCTGCAGCCATTTTGGAACTGGGCAAAGCAGCATCAAGAGTCGCTTCTGAGCATGCTCCGCCCAGTTCCAAAATGGCCGTCGCGTCAGAATAAACCGGGAAAAAACAAAAAAACCTGTTTTTTCGGCTGGGGACAGCTGGAAAAACGGGGGTTTCCCAGGGAATACAGGAGACTTGGCAGCTATGTCCCTGACCACTGGTCCTTTTAGCTAGGGATCATGGCAGTTGTAGGCCAAAAACATCTGGAGGGCTGAGTTTGCCCATGCCTGCTATAGGCACACCCAGAAGCAGATGAGCGCACTGGGAAAGAAATAAATTCGGATGACGGCAACCTGTAAAGCAGATGACAACCTCAACAGCCTCCAGCTGGGCATCCCTGAAGTTCTCCTTGTTTGGAATCAAACATTGCTCTTAACATCTGAAAAAAGGCAGACCTCTATACCCCCATGTCAGGCCTACACTCTCCCCCCCTCCCCCCCAAAGAAGAATTAGACTTGAAAAATACTCCCTATCTGCTCTAACAGCAAGGTTTTCCAGGAATGAGGGGCATTTTCAGGAGGCAGTGGTGGCGGAGATGCTTGTACAAGGGCCTGGGTTCAATCCCAGCATTTCCAGGTAGGCCTGAGAAGGATCTCACCTGAAACCACGATGAGCCGCTGCCAGTCAGTGTAGACAATGCAGAGCTAAATTAAGGTTACCAGATCTTTTTAAAATGAATCCGGGGACACTATAAATAAATACTACACGTTCGGGACATTGATGCTGCAGCAATGGTGGTCGCAGAGGGGCAGCCTCCGCCTTGACCTCAACCGCCACGTTTCCCCTTCCTCCGAGGCTTCTATCTCCTTTCTCCATGAGCCTGGGCAGCCCCTGAGTTGTTGGTTCTTTGGTGGTGGTGGTGGTGGTGGTAGGGAAGCGGTGTGCGGTGGGTCAGGCATGGAAGGCAGAGGAGGGCCGAGAATGACGGTAGTGGTGAGGCCCGGGCGGCATAATGCCTCCCTTCCCATTGGAGCAGCCCCAATCCCATTCCTACTTGCGTGCAAGCAGGAGGGTGTGTGTGGATGCCTCAGCTGGGAAGGGAGGCTTCCCGTTGCCTAACTGAGAGATCCCCGCCCCTTCCTGCTTGCAAGCAAGCTCTGATAGGCAGTGTGAAGCCTCCCTTCACAGCTGAGAGATCCCCACCCCGCTCCTGTTTGCACGCAAGTAGGAGTTGGGAGGCTGCTCCGATAGGCAGCGTGAAGCCTCCCTTCACAGCTTAGTTGTTGGGGTCAGGGAAGGTGGAGGCAGCCTGGAAGCTGCATCTTAGAGCCCCTGTACCACCATCATATAGGGACTTCCGAACAGCACCTGAAGCCAGCCAGAGCCAACTGCTCCAGGCTGCTGAGACTGCTGCTGCTGCTGCTGTGTTTCCTGGGAACATTAGATGAAATCCGGGGATATAACTTGTCCGGGGACTTATTCGCAAATCCGGGGACTGTCCCCAGGAAACGGAGACGTCTGGTAACCCTAAGCTAAATGGAGCAATGGTTCGACTTGGTGTAAAGCGAGGGATCGCCTTCCCCCACTAAGACGCCTGTGGAACCACTTGGAAGAATCTGCGCCACTTCTACAAGCAACACACATTCTGAATTTGCAAGGACTTGCATGGCTTGCTATTCCCAAAATAAATTCCTGCATTGCAGGGGCTGGACTAGATGACCCTCGTGGTCCTTTCAAGCTCTACAGTTCTACGACTCTCTAACAGCACTCCTATCCTGTGTTCCTCAGCAGCAGATACTCAAGATGTATGCTGCTACTGGTTTTCAGCCAGAAGGCAGTGAGTGTTTTGTTTTGTTTGGACATGCCTTGAGCTGTCATCCTGGGGTTTGCAGGGAGGACAGATACAGTAAGACATTCTCCTTCTCCTTCCATTTCCATCTATATTTATAAATATTTCAGCCAATAGCTACGCTCACTCTTAGGGGAGTCTGTGTCGCTGAGAGGCAGTGCAACTGCGCTGCATGCAGAATATAATAATATTAATAATAATAATTTATTATTTATACCCCGCCCATCTGGCTGGGCTTCCCCTGCCACTCTGGGTGGCTTCCAACAAACATTAAAATACATCAAATATCACAGATTAAAAACTTCCCTAAACAAGGCTGCTTTTAGGTATTTTCTAAATGTCAGGTAGTTGTTTATCTCTCTGACCTCTGATGGGAGGGTGTTCCACAGGGCGGGTGCCACTACCGAGAAGGCCCTCTGCCTGGTTCCCTATAGCTTTGCTTCTCGCAGTGAGGGAACCGCCAGAAGGCCCTCGGTGCTGGACCTCATTGTCCGGGCAGAACGATGGGGGTGGAGACGCTCCTTCAGGTGTACTGGACCGAGGCCGTTTAGGGCTTTAAAGGTCAGAAGGCCCCATGTTCAACCCCTGACATATCCCGTGAGAAGGGAAAGGGAGCAGGTGGTCAAAGAGATCTTTTTTCCAGCCCAAGACCCTGGAGAGCCACGACTGGACAAAAGCGCAGCAGTCAGGGCGGGAGGCTGCTTCCGGCGCGACTCAAAGAGGAATAGAAAGATGCACTTGAGAGAAAGCATCCGCTGAGAAGGCAGAATCCCGCCCCATCCTAGCCTTCAGAGGCAGAAGCACTTGGTGATGCAGAGAGCGAGAGGGAATGCAAACAAGATGGTTCACGTTAATATTTTAATGTTACATTTGCAGCATAAATAAAAAGGCACATTATATGTTTGGTAAGAACAGTGGCTGAAAGAACAAGTTGGTAAGTGCCAGGGTTGGTGGTTTCTTTCGTTGTTGTTGTTTTTAATGTACGTAGTTTATTTGTTTTAAAAATAGCAGGATACAAAGATGAAATGCCACAGCTCACCCAGGCCTGTGGTAGCAAAAACACAGGGCCACGGGAACCACGAGACAGGCAAAAAAATGCTAGCTTGTGAGGACCTGCTCACAGGAGCACTTCGGTGAATTATTGGTTGGCTTACCAGTTAAGTAGACGCATCTTTCCGCCTTTCTGCCCCCCCCCCCAGCAGCCCCCTGCCCAGTCACGTAGCTATCAAAAGGCAGAAGAGCCTAGGCAATAGTCTCCGTTGAGAGAGGGAGGGGTTGGGAACCTCAGACCTGCATACATTTCAAGAAGTGACATGTCCACAATGTCATTGCATAAGGAATGGCAGCCATCGAGGAGAAAAGAGCTGATATATGCTTATATATTTCTATATATATATATTCATAGATACGTATTTCACTTTATGAGATACTAAACCCCCTTTTGTGGTTAAGCATTCAGGGATCTCTCTCCCCCACCCTCCTACCCTCAACTTATTGATCGTAAAAGCTCTCCATATAATATATCTATATTTGAAAACGTAACATTTTATTTTTTTAATAAAGGAAAGAACCAGGCAGGTATTTGGGGAAAAGGAAGGGTTGCATGAACTCCCACATAGCTGGAAGTTTCGCAACAATGATGGAAGGCTTTGTGAACATGGGAGAGAGATGGAAGAGCTGGGATGGGACTGTTTGGGAAGTGGAGCCTCTTTGGGAAGCCAGGAGCATTCATACACCATGCGTTACCAGTTTGGATTATTTTAGGACCAGGATAAGGCTCGCAAGTATCTGGGGCGACTCTCATCCACAAAGGGAAGTGTGCTAAGATGCCTGTGCATGGAGATCTCCGATAGCAAAGTTTATTTCTCTCCGTCCCAGAAATGTGAAGAAAATGCGAATTTTCTAAGGAGGAGGAGAGGCACAGAGGAAAGAGGGAGATGAGAACAGATTGACAAGGTGGGTTCTGCTCTAAGATAGGCTTAAAATAAGGGAAGGGAGGAAAGAGACATGATTCAACCCCCCTCCTTCAGACGCGGCAAGTGGGAGTACTGTTGGCTGGAGTCAAAATATGAGCACTAGCTTAGCTCAGGTCAAAATACAAGAGAGAAGCAAACAGACTTCCCTCAATGAGCCTGTGCACGAGAGTTTTGTTCCTTACGTTCTTGCTATGCCACCCTGCAATGGGTTTCATTCCAGTATTGCTGTAGAAGCAAGTCTCTCTCCAAGGGAATCTAGCTCAGCTATGTCACCTGAACATACAGACTCCTTGTCTACTTCAAGTATTGCCAAGTTTTCCTGAGCCATCCTATTGCACTGCAATTTTCCTCACCAATGTGCTTGTTCAGCTGAAGCTGCTGTTCCAAAGACATTGGAAGGGCCATAGAATATTTTATTGCTGAGTGAGGACAACCAGCATGATGCAACTGGCCTCCTCACCTAGGCACCTCCTCCTCAAAACTCCGGACTTCCCGGGACAGTTGTGCAATTGCTGCACCACCACTATCAAACATAGCGCTACTGAGAACAGGGCCTAAGAGTCAGGAAAACCTGCTGCAATGAGATTCTTCTCTCCATCTTAAGAGCCCGTTCTGACACTGACACCCACCCGCACTGGACGCATCCATTAGAATGATTTCCCATCCCATTAGAAGGATTTGCCAGAACCTTGCACAAAGAGAATCTGTGATTAATCGTAAAATCAACCTCAAATCATGGGCTCATTTCGGAAGGAAGTTGAGGCGACACATTCAGACAAACCCCTTTCTTATGCAGCCTTGGGAGCTATTTGAAAAGGCTGCCCTGGTGGGTAAAATAAATGTGACACCATAGAACACTCTTGGGCTGTGCATGTATTTGCAAATATGTATAATATGCACATACCGAGCTGGAAAATTAACCCAATATCAACAGACTGCAACATAAAAAGGCATTCCATTTTGACATAATGTGCTAGGGATTATGCTTATTGCTCCTTCGTCTGCTGCAACTTGTCTCCTTCGGAGCACGAACGGTGCCTATGCTCTCCCAAGCATGCAGCAAGGACATATAACGTAAGCATGCTGTGAAAATCTGTCCCCTGGACGGCACTTTGCAGGCCATTAACAAATTATGAACATTTAAGGGGGGGCGGGGAAACGAAGGAAGGAGTGTTTGCTCGGCTCAACTTAGCCTTTGCGTCTGGCTCTTAAGATTCAGAATAAAACAAAAGAATAGACCCAATAAATATGTTCACACTGCTCCCCGTAGCCACTTGAAATGGGTCCATATGCCACGACTGCTTCCCCAAAAGGCTCTGCACATACATCTGGCATTTTCCACTATGCCAATGCATATTTCCCTATGAGAGTTGCACAGACATGATGAAAACACCCTGCAACGTAAAAAAGACAGGTTTTCCACACAAACAGCTCGACATGTGGCCCCACTTCCATGCTGTCGTACTTCAAGATGCAGCCAGGGCCGTCTTAAGCCCACCCAGCGCCCTGGCGCTAAGGTCCCTCCAGCGCCCCCCTCCAGAGCCTCTCCAAGGGAGTGCCAAGTGGACCGCAGCAGCAGCGGGAGGCCACCTCCGAGGACTCTGCGCTGCGCCTCCTTCTCGTTTCCCCAGCGCTGAGTTCCGCTCAGTCAAGCTTCGCCACCAGCGTGCGCACCGCGGGACCAGCAAGAGCTGCTTGGGCGCTGTGTGTGCGCTGGTGGCGAAGCTCAACTGAGCGGATTCCAGCGCTGGGGAAACGAGGAGGTGACGCAGCGCGGAGTCCTCGGAGAAGGAGAGAGATGCGGTGCAGCCTCTCAGCTCGTGGAGCGCAGTGCTGGTCAGATCACCGGAACCCTGCGCTCACTTGGTGTCCTTCCAGCGCCCTCCAGCGCCCTGCGCCATGGTTCTCTGCGCCACTAGCCTCTATGGCTAGGACGGGCCTGCATGCAGCCACACTGCTTTGCATGCAGAAAGTCTCAGGTTCAATCCCCAACATCTCTGGGTAGGGCTGCGTGTGTCACATCTGGAAGTCCTGGACAGCCTCTGCCAATCAGTGTGCACAATACTAAGCAAGATGGACCAACGGCCTGACTCAGCATACGGCAGCTTCCCATGCAGTTTGTACTTGTGGATTAGGCCAGAAGCTCAACGTGCAATCTGATGAACCAGCAAGATGGGACAGCTGTGCTAGAGCAGTGGCAAGAATCAAATCTTTAAGAATGAAAAGAGAAACCCATCGAGCTGCACATTCAAAGGTTGATTTTGTCTGGCTTTTGCACTGCCGCTGAATGGAGGCCAAGTGGGAAAAGGTACTTTGCTGTAGAGTAGGGCAATTTTCTTGGAAACAAATGCATGTAACAAGGAAGCAAGCGAATGTAGCCCTACTGTTTGCAATCCGCACAGGTTATATATACCTGCATGTTTCGAAGACGCAGCCTGTTGAAATCAGGTGCAGAAATCCAATGCATTTTGGCTGTAAAACCCTTATTCAGAGTGCAAATGTCTTTGTTCAATCCTTACATAAAGTAGGGGCTGAGTCCCTCAACTTAAGGCAAGCCAATCAATGCCAGCGTCATCTCTTCCCCAGTTTCTTCTGCCTACTGCTGTTGCATCCTCCATTTTTTTCCTTCTAGAACACACAAAGTTACCTTGCCTGCTTTTTGAACAGAGCTGGAAACAGGAGTTCTACCACTTGCTGAGTTCCAGTTCTATCCGACCAAAGGTCTTTCTTGCTTCCCACAGTGGCCAGACAGCATTTACCACTTTGCATCTGCAGCACCCATTCACGCAGTCCTAATTAGATTCCCAGGACACTCATGTCAAATCTGTTGCAACAAAAAGGAAGCATCCTGCAGCCCCTTACAGACTAGCAAATTCGTAAAACAGCGTAAGCTTTCGTGGACTAGGGACCAAATTTGTCTCTTTGAGGACTCTTTGTTGGTCCGGCCATATTGAAAACTTCCGCTTCTCTTTGGTCTATGCATTTCGTACCGAGGGGAAGGGTGGGTTGGGTATAGAAAAACAAGAAAAACTGGAAAATGCAAAAACGATTCCAGTGCAAACTTTTTTTAAAAAATTAAAAAATGGCAGGACTAGTTTCGTTCATAGTTTTAGTGGTAAAGTACTAGTGAATGCAACCTAGTATATGTAGCTGGATCTTCAGTTTTCTTCTTCCAAAGCTTCATGTCAACTTACATGTCAATCAAAAGATAAAACTTTGTGCTTTCTCTCACTGCTCCTCCTCCTCCAGCTTTCACCTTTATTAGGCCTCCATGCCCCCCCCCCCTGCTAACGAACTTCCGCTTAACATGCAAAGAGCCCTGCTGGATCAGGCCAAGGGCCCTGTTCTCATGGTGGCCAACCAGATGCCGACGGAACTCCCTGCAACTGGAATTCAGAGAGGCCTACTGCGCCCGAGAGCGGAGGGAACATGTTAGGAGTTACAAAGGAGCAGGTGAGGAAGGAGAGGCACAGTAAACCCATTCAACGAAGCCTGAGAAATGTGCTAGCCTTATGTGATAGCTCAGCCTCTATCCCATCTGGGGCAGCTATGGAGTTTTCCGACTATTCCTGGCATGTGGATTGTAAGGGTGGGGTGGAAGCACAAGAGGAAAGGAGCACATGGGAAACGGCATTACCTACATTACCAAAAGGCAGAGCCAGGACTGGGCAAGACCCTCTGGTTGGGCACCCTTAAATGGTGAAGGGAAGGAGGAGGACGTTCTTGTTTTGTACTGGCCACTCCAGAAGGCTGAAGCAGCCCGGCGACTTTCCAGCTGCCTTCATGTTCTATTCCATCTAAACTATGGAAAGGGCTGCCTGCGAATACCTGGATTCAATTTCTGCTCTTCTGAACGTACGTAAACACACCCTAGGCTCAGGAGGAACAGCATTCCAAGTCGTAATACATTATTTGCAAGATATAAGCCAGAAAAGCAGAGCCGTTCCCCACCACCACCTCAATGAAATGTGGATCAAGCACAAGGGCTAAAAACCACACACACCAGCCAAAACATTCCGTATCCTATCAAAAAGGAAACAATTTTGTGGAAAGGGCAGGCACGCCTGTAAATTAGCAAACTGAATATGGCACGGAGCAGGGCCTGGAGTTTCTTTCAACACACTGCACAGTTTGCAATGTGAGAGGGCAACTCTTCCCTTCTGAGGGAAGGGATTCTGGCAAACTGCTCAGATGTGGGTAGTTGGTAAAACGGGATGGAGGTGCGATGGTGAGACCGAATGATTTATTGTTCGAATGGAACCAAAACTGTGTGAATTAAGCTCTTTTCTTTTCTTTCTTTTTTTAAAAGAGAGTTCTTCAGAGAAAGGGAAGGGAGCAAATATGTTATATAAAAGCAGCTAAAGACACCAGGTTGGGAAAAGTACTTTTCACTGAGAGAGAGAGAGAGAGAGATGGACAGGGGATGAAGGAACTCTAAAGAAAAGGAAGACAAAACCCAAAACTGAGGTAAACGATTGTCTCCAGCTAGAGATTTTGAAAGGAATATCCAGAAGGGTGTCGAACCTCATCCAAAGGCTGTTCAGGGAAGGCAAGCAAAGGAGAAATATCTCCAGCTGTGTGCATAGCAGACGAGAAAGGAGAAAAGAAAGCATTCTATTTGCAGTTGCCAGTCATTGTTTTTTTTTAAAAAAACCTGTATTTAACAGAGAAATGTCTATTGAAAAGAAGGTCAAGGGGCCAACCTCAAAGCTTGCTATGCACACTATGGTATGTATCTGAAGAAGTGTGCATGCACACGAAAGCTCATACCAAAATAAAAACTTAGTTGGTCTTTAAGGTGCTACTGAAGGAATTTTTTAATTTTGTTTCGACTCAGACCAACACGGCTACCTACCTGTAACTAGCAAATAAGGTTAATGATGGGGACTAACTCCCACCATGCCAGTTTGTCACAAGCCTAATGGTTTTTACTACTTACTAGCACCACAGGGGGATTGGGAGCAGGCAACTGAGTGAAGGAACGACTAAGGCTGGGTTCTGAAATCTCTCTTCTGCTTTATATTATGCAACTGCATTCCCCAGTATGCATGAATTGCAAAACAACAACAACAAAAAACTATATAGCAGGTTAGGCCCAGAGCCTAGTGACATAAAAGGCACTTCTTCCACTTTTCTGTTGGCATGAGAGAACAGGTAAGAGGAGATTTCAGCATCAGGTCAGCAAGAAGCCAAAGCAGGAAGGTTGGGGGGGGGAGGGTACCCACTGATCAATGTCACAGGCAGGGTTGTGCCTAGGCGTTTCTCCTAGGGGAAGGCAGGTCCCAACAACAGAAGAATTAGGAAAGTAGTGTTCCTGATTTAGAAACAATGGACAGCTCTTCCTACAGAGGAGAAAAATGCCCTTTATCTCCCCTTTACCATGGAGGACTGGCGAGGGGGGGTTTACAAAGTCACGTCTTTGGGTCAGACAAATTTGGGTCAGACAAATTTCCTATAAAGGCAGACTCTGGCAAACCTATTCACACTGAATTATGGTGCTGGAGGAGACTCTTGAGAGTCCCATGGACTGCAAGAAGACCAAACCTATCCATTCTGAAGGAAATCACCCCTGAGTGCTCACTGGAAGGACAGATCGTGAAGCTGAGGCTCCAGTACTTTGGCCACCTCATGAGAAGAGAAGAATCCTTGGGAAAGACCCTGATGTTGGGAAAGATTGAGGGCACTAGGAGAAGGGGACGACAGAGGATGAGATGGTTGGACAGTGTTCTCGAAGCTACGAACATGAGTTTGACCAAACTGCGGGAGGCAGTGCAAGACAGGAGTGCCTGGCGTGCTATGGTCCATGGGGTCACGAAGAGTTGGACACGACTAAACGACTAAACAACAACAACAACAATTCACACTGAACATCTCTGTGTGTGGGGGGTGGGGGGAGAAGAGCAAGGCTCACTTTAAGCACTTGATCTTCTATGTTGAGAAGAACATGTCCAGTGTGTGTGTGTGTGTGGCTGATTTAAAGCACTAGACACAGAATGGGATATTAGCAGAGGGATGCGCACACATTATCTTTCCATCTTTTAAGACAGGAAGGTGCTCTAAGCATGATTCTTTAAGAAGCAGCTGGAGATACCCAACAACATCTATAGGGTTGGGTTTTTGTTTTGTTTTGTTTTTTACTAACACTGTAGTATTTTAAAAGGAAATGTTGAGTAAGTCTTGGGCATGCTGAAAGGGTCTCTCAGTATGTTGGGACCATCAGTCCCAGTTATCATGTTCAACGCTATGGGATGAAAAGACTTGAAGTCCAGATACCTCTATGATAATGCCAGAAAATAATTTGGTAGAAAATTAGGTTGCTTGAACCAGACTATGTAAATCAGCTGTTGGTTTCCAACATATAATGCACAGCCAATACAGCTCTCATTACTACCACATTTCCCCTATGCTAGAGACATGCGCAGTTATTTCATGGAATATCTGCTTAGCTCAAAGGAATTACTTTTTGGCTTACTCCTTCCCCTTGGTGTTAGTTCTCACACTGCCATGTGTGAGAACACTGTTACAGTGTTTGCAGAGCAAGTTGTGTACATCTTCAGCACTCTTCCCTCCCGGCAGGCTGACAACTGGTTGGCCAAGGCCCATGCAATAGGCCCTACCCTCATAATCAATTCACCGCCACATTCCCCAGAAGCACACGGACAGGAAAGAGGCAGCCACCTTGCGACAGGGGCATGGGAAAGGGAGAAGCCATTTTATAAAAGTAAATAATAAAACTGCCCGATCCCCTTTCTCAGCTCAGGAAATTTGAATTCTGTCATATCTATGTGTTAAGCTATTAAAGAACTGCATTAATGGAGCTAGGCTGTGCTCATTCGGTTCAAGATGGGACTGGTGGGATAATATACTTGATACATAAGCGCTATCACAGGGAAACGGTTTGCCTCGACATGCAGCTTGTGGACCATTCAAAGTCCATTCAAGCCACTGTAATGCCATCTACAAAGTCTCCCTTTCTCTCTGATGGCTGTTGTCTCTGCGCCTTTTCTTGCTATGTATCGTGGCTGCGCACGTATGCGCACACTGCTAGACTGTACCTTAAGGAAACATGGCCCGTAGGAAGTAGGGCTGCGGCAGCCACTGGCAGCAGCAGGATGGGGCAGAGACAAGGAATCCCTGAGAGGCAGGCAGCAAGGGGCACAATCTCTTTCCCATGGCTCCACAGCTGCCATCTCCAGCCTTGAGTCCCCGGACGTTTTTGGAATACAGGCAACTCTCAATTTGTGCGAGTTTGATGCATGTGCAACTGCGCATGCCGTGTTTGGCACTCGAAGAGGATGAAATGAGCTTATGTGCATGATGACCTGGAACATAACCCCTGCGTAAATGGGGGGATGCCTATACAGCTGCCACCACCCCTGGCCACTGGCTTGGGGATGATGGGATTTGTAGTCCAACAGCAACTGGAGACCCAAAGTTATGGAAAGGCTGCTCTAGAGCCAGGCTTAAGGTGACTTTCTATTGAACGCCCAATCAAAATCTGTTTAGCAGATTCTGATGCGGATGGAGGCCATAGTAAAAGGGGCACAGGGCGTGTGCTTTGTATGCAGGGATTCAGTCCTTAGCATTTCCAGCTAAAGGGATCTCAGGGAGCAGCGCTGAAGGAGGCCTCTTCTGAGGAGCCACTGAGCACCTGAATCAACAGTACGCAGTTAGGAGGGCTGGTGGTATGACTAATACTAGAATCAGCTTCAGGTATCATCTCCCACAAGAGCACGGCGTCTGTTAATGAGAGATGTGATACCAATTCATACAGTGGTACCTCGACTTACGAACGACTCGACAACCGAATTTTCCGACTTACGAATGGGGCTAATGGCATCCGAAAGGAAACCACGGTGGTTTTAGATAGCGATTTTTCAACTTACAATTTTTTAGATAGGGTTGCTTCGACTTACGAATTTTTCCGTTTCCAATGCACTCCTATGGGAAATCGTGTTTACGATGGCGTTTTTCGACTTGCGAATTTTTCGACCTACGAAGGTGCCTTTCGGAACGGATTAAATTCGTAAGTCGAGGCACCACTGTATTTTGGATTCAACTTTACCTCAATCCCCTTTCCCCTAGAAAGCAGGACCACGCTGAAGACCTTACCTTTTAATTTTTTTCTGGCATACATTCAACCAGGAAAAGGATTCTGAGATTTTTTAAAATGAAAACACAGCATTGTTGGGCTTTGAAAGGGGCCAAAGGGGGGGGGGAGTTACAACCTGTCCTCTAGCCAGCAAGCTCCTTTCCTGTTCTATTATCCTTAGAGGATCCTGGCTGCTGCACCTGCTGTGTCTTGTTATCAGAGCTGTCACTAAGGAAACAGATACCCTGTTGGGACAAGTTATATTCAAAGTACTTGCCTCTGTGCATGTTCAACATATCAAATAAGGGGGAAGGCTGGGGGGGGGGTGCAGGATGGAGGACAGAAGACAAGTGACCGGATGTCTGAAATGCTTGCTAAAAGGAAGTCTGCAGACATTTAGAGTAAGTTTCTTGCTGGTTTTAAACAAAGGGGGAAGGAAAAGGAACCCAGGAGGAGAAAGGATAAATATAAGGTCACGGAATAAGTGACTAGAACCGAGATCATGCTAAGAGGCAAGGAAATGGGTCAAAAAGCAATGATGTCGAGGCCCTGAGAAGCTAGGAAGACAAGGGAGATCATCTACTGTGGAAAATCTGCACAAGACCCGTCGTGTGCACACTGTGCAATTGATACCGAGATTCTTGAATAGGCTGATGTATATTCTAATGGGCAAATTTGCCAAAACTGGGGTTTTAAAAAGTCATTAATGGTGAACCTTACGCGGTTTGGCAGCATGGTGCACAAAGCCCATTAAAAAGAACAGAATGCTTTCAAATGATTTTTTTTTTAAAAAAAACATATTTAAGAAAGATGACATGAAGGAAATGTTGGCATTTATGGGCTTCTCTTCTAACAGCGGCAGCATAATTGTCACAGGCTTGCTTCCCGCTTGCTAGGGATACAGGCTAGATATCTACAGCTATCCAGTTAGCAAAAGCTCAAGGCCAACTTGAGGAAAAGACACACGAAACACACACACACACACACACACACACACACACACACACACACATACAAATGCGCTTTGGCAACAAGCAGAGGCAACAGGAAGAAAACTACTCCCAAGTGCCCTTTAAAAATGCCAAGATTTTTAGTTTCCCGTAAAATACCCTTGTGTAGAAGGTCTAGAAGTCCTGCATTTGAAAGGGGTGGTTGGGAGAAGGTGCAGTGGGTGCATCATTACTCAAAGCAGGGGCAAGAAGAGAAAAGAGAAGAATGCTCCTCCCAGCCTCTTGCCCTTGAAAGAGACACTCCATGATTTAAGGCCACAGTCTTAGCAAGTTCACAGGGTTAAATGCAACAGACGATCCTTTGAAATGTGCAGGGGTTAAAGGTTTTTTTGAAATCTTTCAAATGTGTGACCTATGGAGAGGCTTCCCGCCTCTCCTTCAAAAGCAGGGCAACTCTGACATCAGCTCAGCTTAGCTTGGCATGAGCAGGTGACAAACTTAGGGCGACCCCGTCAGTGTGCATATTCTGCACACATACAGATCCTAATTGTTTTGATTTTAGTCAGGTTCTGCTAGATGCAGGAGAGGCGGGGGTGGGTGCACAGAGTGTCAGAGCTCTGCCTTCTGCCCAGTGGAAGCACTGCTTATTCTTCCTAGCAACTGGAACGCCAAGTACTTCCTATCGTACTTCTGACGGCTACCTCCACAGCCAAACCGGGCTAGGAACTGTGCCCGATGAAAAGGTGACCGATTAATGCACTCCTTCCTGATCAGATGCACAGCTACAGACTTTGCAGTCTGAGATGCGTGCAACAGGTTTTCCATTTCCACTGCGGCAACTACCAACAGCCCCTCAACCGCAGCAGCTACGAGTGAGGTTGCTTGCTTGCTTCACAAAACGGTCGGGAATGGGGGGGAAATCAAACCTACAAGGTTACGGAGCTTACCACCTCCAGAGCCTTGAGCTGCAGTCCTGGTGTGAAAGTGCAGAATTGAAAGCCAGCTACAGCGGTGGTGATGGGTGCACTGGAAATGTCTGAAAGCCGCGGGGGTGCTAAATTTTTTCATAAAAATGGGCATCACCAGCAAAATGCCACAGCCTCTTCCAAGAGCTGCTTCCCTTTGCTAAAAAGCACCGTAAGTAACCAAGCTAAAGGAGGCTTAGTGTTAGTGGAACTTATACCTGAACATTAACCATTTAAGACCACACTGAGCAAGGCTAAGTGGACTGTTGACTCCATACGACGGCCGATCGTCCCTAAGGGGTGGCGAAGCTGCTGATTTCGAAGCCATCTTTTAGAAACAGGATGGTCATCGTACTACTTTGGGCCAGGATGTGAATGGGGATATACTTAGTTAGAAGCTCCGTAGCTGCCCTTAACTCACTTTAAGAAAAAAACAAAAAACAAAAATGTATCCACCCCATATCGATCGAGGGGCTTAGTTATGATCAGTCTCTCCAGCTGCAAGTTCTTATTGGTTAGTTCTACGCCACACATTTCGCGACATCATCTGCCAGCAGACTGGGAGTGGGGAGCCATAATGACTTGTGACTGCATGGGCACATTCAGTTCTGTCCTTTGGCTTGCCATCTGAGTGAGGACTGATGTGGCGACGGCTTCGGCTGCAGAGCGGACAGCCAGCCCGTTGGGAGAGACCGTCACAGAGCTGTGCTGGATGACAGGAGCCGGCGAACCTGTGGGCTCAGAACTCTCCTTGGGGCTTTCTGTTTTTTTTCAAAAAAGAGAAAGAGAGAGGAGTTAGGAAAAAGGTTGTCTCTTATCATGTGCTAAGTGCTTAAAGGAGCCCATAGATTACAGCAGGGCAGCCATTGGGTCCCTTCCCACCATATGCATTTCATCATCTTGTGTTAGGTAGCTTTCTTTTTCTCAAATACACCCTGTGGGTGGAAAGCAGTAAGACCAGCTACTGACTCAGCAAACGCCACCACCAGATTTTAGTGCAGCTTAAGTAATTCAACCAGGTTTCCACAGAATCTTTCTAGCAAATACAGGTGAAGAGACAGCACAATCCACACCGTGCGTCACCTGTCACTGTTGTGACAAATCCATCTTCTGGATATTTTTCCAGAGGAACGCTGACATGGTTTGCCTCCTTCAGGGTGTACAAGGTAGAGATGGAGGAGGAATCTGCCCTACTAGGATTCCAAAACAGATCATCAAGGCAGATCATGACCCAGATTGGACTGGTGGCCCTCCTCAAAATCCACAATTGAGTGTATTCTGATACAAGGCAGCCTGGGGTTATGCACTGCCTCTGCTTCACACCCGATTTGCTTTAAAAACATTTATAAAATAGGATATCCATTCGCCCACAGCCTGAAAAGCATGCACTTGGGACTTCTTGCGATGGAACATGGTGATATTCTGTCACTCTCAGGGGGAACTGTATAAAAAACCCCATGGCTGCCCCCCACGTAAACACTGCAGGATTAAATACTTTATAAGCTTAAAAGAGACAGGTAGAACGGAGGTGGCATGCCAACTTTGGGCCATCTTGTAAGTTTATTTTAATTTTTAAGTGTGCATTTCTGGGTGATTTTTGAAAGGTATTTCATTAAAACTACGCCTGTAAACAGAACGGGCTAAGTCCCCTATGAGAACCTGGATGGACCAGACTTTAATCAGTCCTGCAATCACTATAATAATAATAATAATAATAATAATAATAATAATAATAATAATAATAATAATTTATTATTTATACCCCGCCCATCTGGCTAGGTTTCCCCAGCCACTCTGGGCGGCTTCCAACAGAAAAATAAAACACAGTAATCTATTAAACGTTAAAAGCCTCCCTGAACAGGGCTGCCTTCAGATGGCTTCTAAAAGTCTGGTAGTTGTTTTCCTCTTTGACATCTGTTTGGAGGGTGTTCCACAGGGCAGGCGCCACCACCGAGAAGGCCCTAGTTCCTAGTTCTAATTCATCATACTAGTACAAGGTATGATGAATTATTTCCAGCACTGTGCCTTCTTAACGTTGCCTGCCACCTTCTTTCAGCAGCAGCTAAACATGACCACTTCACAGTTCTGGAAACTATTTCTCAACATCCGCCACAAGAAACAGCAACAAAATTATCAGGGCATATATATGCGGCTAGAGGATCATCAGCATGATTTCAGCACTCGTTATGAGAAGAAGAAGAAGAAGAAGAAGAAGAAGAAGAAGAAGAAGAAGAAGAAGAAGAAGAAGAAGAAGAAGAAGAAGAAGAAACAAAAAATACCAAGCCTGTGTTGCTTTCTAGAACAGTGTTTCCCAACCTTGTGCCTCCAGATATTTTGAGACTACAATTCCCATCATCCCTAGCTAGCAAGACCAGTGGTCAGGAATGATGGGAATTGTAGTCCGAAAACAGCTGGAGGCACAAGGTTGGGAGACACTGTTCTAGAAGACCTACGAGAAGCTCCAGCTTACTCAAAACAGAGCTCACCCTGCCAGGGCAAGACCCCCTGTTTCAAGCAGCAGACACCCCAGTAGCTTTGAACAGAGCTCTTCTCCGTTGACAACAGCACACCTGCCAACTCAAGAGGGCTCTATTTCAAGTGGGATGCGGGAACCCTTCCAGCACAAAGATCCAATATTCTATGTGAAGTCTTAGAACATGATGTGGAACATCATGGGGGATTCAAGCTTGTTGCTTCTTTAGAGAGAAACCTTTCCTGGAACGAAACCTGAAAATGGAGACGTGATCAGTGCCTTCACTCGGAATCCACTGTGAATAGCACCATCTGTTGTCGGTATACATCCCAGAAAACAAGCTAGTACAAACACACTTATTGACTTGTGGTCAAGCTCAAAAGCAGGGAAAAACTGCCATGAGCTGCTACTTTTGTCCCCAAGAGTGCACCTGTGTACCCAGAAACACAGGAGGAAAATCCAGCCTTACAATAGGTACACGACAGTGCTGTTTCAAACCAGTATTCACATGCCATTCAGCATTATTTACTCAAATTTTGAGTTGACTTTCATGTCCTATTGAACAACAACAACAAACCTTTAGGACAGTGTACTGCAAATCCTGTGTTGTTTTGCCTTGTTGTCTCCTTGCAGATTATGGTATTTTGGCATTCCCAGCCTAACATAAAAATTACTTGCAAGGTATCACAAATACAATAACCCAACTGTGCATGAGGAAGCTGTAACTCCATCCATGCTCTCTGGCATTTTTGTTTAAGGAATTGCTTAGTCACAAATCTCAATAATAATAAAAATACTGTGTGTCTGTGTGCATGTGCAAGAGAGAGATAATTTCGTTTTTAATATGCAGATGCAAACTGAATTTCTATTCCTGCAGCAAGCAGACAACAAAGACTAATAATACGAATGATAAATTCTAAATGATAACGGGCGTGGTGGTGGAGGAATCATGCTGCCTTCTTGCATTGTACACAAAGGAACAGCCTTGGGAGGCAGAAGAGGGAGTCAGTTTGGTTTCACTGCCACATTTCTCAAACGGTGAGTCATTGCAGTGAATCAAAATAAACAGCATATGCCAAGAGCTCTGCAAGGCGTGAATGTGTGTTCACTGCAGGCAAGTGGCATTTCTCAATACCCACAACAGTGATGCCTTCTGCAGCGCAAACAGTCTCTTGTCTTGTGTATTATTGTTCCCTCTCTCCTACCCTCTTCTGCATCCCCCCCCCCCCAGCCAAGCTAAGCTGTTTTGCCAAAATGGCACTATAAATATTAGGCAAGGAAGGATCCGGCCCAAAGTCTCTCCTGTCTCAAGCATCAAAGGGTTACAGACATCCCAAATCTTACTAACTGAACTGATGCAGGAGACTTCAAGAACCCAGGCTGTGGAAATGGGGTGCTTGAGTCGGGGGGGGGGGGTAGATAAATAGATCAGGGGTGAAGAAGCAGTTTAAATGAAAGGAATGGAGGCAGGAACACCTCCCCTGCCCTATTCTTCTATCCCATCAGAGTTCTTTCCTTCCTGATAGTTTCCTCTTTATTTTTCCTGGTTCTTTAAAGTAATCTGCTGTGCTTTTTTGTAATCTCAGAACAATTAAGGGAACATTTTTTTAAAAAATAATAATAATAACAATTTATTGATTCTTTTTAAAGCATCTTTTTCCTGTTGTATGGCATGGGAAAAAAGAAGGCCCTCCCTCCCCAAGTTTCCTTCTCTGTGTACGAGTGCACACACATACTATGGTCACAAAGGAATTGCCTTCACTTTCTTTCCAGAATAGCAGCTTTAATTGTCTGTTGTTCTAAATCAGGCTTCCTCAGACTCGGCCCTCCAGATGCTTTGAGACTACAATTCCCATCATCCCTGACCACTGGTCCTGCTAGCTAGGGATCATGGGAGTTGTAGGCCAAAAACATCTGGAGGGCTGAGTTTGAGGAAGCCTGTTCTAAATAAATTAAAATAGATAAATATCTGTATCACCATCAAATCCAGTGGGGTTTACTTCCGAGTACATCTGCACTCCGGATTGGGAATCTGAGATAGCCTTGTGAAAATTGGAGCAAGGAAGTCCTCATTTCAGTTTAGCTAATCCAGGACACATTTGTTTCTGTCTCCATCTGTTATTGCCTCTGACTCCACTTCCAGCATACAGATACCCAAGGGAATAGGGCCCTCAACTAAGAAAAAGGTTCCCTGTCCCTGGTTTATTCCCTGCTATTACAGCCCAGCTAAATTCTGAGATTCAGCCAGAGATTTGGGGAGCTTATGTTTGAGCAGCTAACCTATAATAACAACAACAAACAACAACTGTAATAATTTATTATTTGTACCCCACCCATCTGGATGTCTCCCCAGCCACTCTGGGCGGCTCCCAATCAAATATTAAAACAATACAGCATTAAATATTAAAAACTTCCCTAAACAGGGCTGCCTTCAGATGTCTTTTAAAAATAGGATAGTTGCTTATTTCCTTAACATCTGTTGGAAGGGCGTTCCACAGGGCGGGTGCCACTACCAAGAAGGCCCTCTGTCTGGTTCCCTGTAACCTCACTTCTCGCAATGAGGGAACCGCCAGAAGGCCCTCAGCGCTGGATCTCAGTGTGCGGGCTGAATGATGGGGGTGGAGACGCTCCTTCAGGTATACAGGACCAAGGCCGTTTAGGGCTTTAAAGGTCAACACCAACACTTTGAATTGTGCTCGGAAACCTACTGGGAGCCACCTCGAGATCCCTTTTCTATCCCTATGGCTCTCCTCTTCCTGCCTGGCGGATTGATCTAGTTAGTTCTTATGGAATAGAACTTAACTCTACTCTGGCTTCCTAGTGATGAACCTTTACAGTCGTACCTTGGTTCTGGAACACCTTGCAACTCGAATGTTTTGGCTCCCGAACGCTTTAAACCCAGAAGTGAGTGTTCTGGTTTGCGATCAATTTTTGGAACCCGAACATCTGACGCAGCTTTTGATTGAGTGCAGGAAGCTCCTGCAGCCAATCGGAAGCCGCACATTGGTTTTTGAATGATTTCGGAAGTCGAACGGACTTCCAGAACGGATTCCATTTGAGAACCAAGGTATGACTGTATTTGTTTTGTTTCCTTTGCCCCAAAATTTGCCTTGGCTGCTGCTACCTCCTTGGATGTTTCTATAAGCAGGTGTAAATAATTTGCACATGTTGACTTCCAAGGTACAACTGTATTGAGATTGAAACATCTACACAGCCTACCCTCTTTGGCCCTGCAGGCATGTTCAGAGGCTCCCCACTTACCGAGATAACCTTGTGTTTTCTTCTGTAATGCTGTGACAGGGCAGTCTTTGTGAGCCAACAGAAGCTGTTTGAGTTGAGCAACTTCATTCCGTAATAATGTAACTTCATTCTGCAGGAAAGGAAACATTTATCTTCATTGCATGTGCTCTCATGTCCAGCCTTTCAAACCTTTGTCCTTAATTGTTTGGGGTAGGTATTGTATAAAATGGTGTGTGTGTGTGTGTGTGTGTGTGTGTGTGTGTGTGTGTGTGTGTGTGTTGTGAGTCATCATGATTGAGCCTCTTGCTGGTTACCGGCAGCAGGAAATGCTCCTGATCTTAGGGAGCTTGACTCTGTGCTTAAGCAGCGCTTTTGCACTGCTGAATCTGGGAATGACAATCCGGGGGGCGGGGGGGGGGCGGGGAGATCCCTCAAACAATAGTGCATTTTTAAACATAGTAAAATTGCAATATAAAATGCTCTAATTATTAAAGAAATAGCTATCCACTTCAAGTCCATGGGATAGAGTGGGCTAAAATCCACACATGTGCAGCTTGCTAGAATGTTTAAAGGCACACGTTTCCATCATTGAAATACAATGAAAGCCAAGCCTCTACGC
Organism: Zootoca vivipara; assembly: GCF_963506605.1. NCBI lineage: Eukaryota > Metazoa > Chordata > Lepidosauria > Squamata > Lacertidae > Zootoca > Zootoca vivipara. The sequence continues at coordinate 112,502,106 of NC_083277.1, forward strand.
AAGGAACAGATTGCAGATTGCAGCTACTGAAGAGCCACAGCACCAACTGGACATGAACCCAAGGGACACCCCCCCACACACAATACTTCCAACCTTTATTAATACAGTTGCATGGAATGTGACAGCTATTCTTAGGTTCTAGTATGCAGGAGTGGCCTCTTACAGGTCATAGCTTGCGTTTAAAACATCTGAGCAGAAGCTGCTTGCATTTGTTACCCTCCCATGGCAGTCTGTTTGAGGCACTCCAAAGATAACATTGAAGGCACTTATGAAAGGGTGGGGAGATTAATTCAATGAACATGGAGAGAACTCAGAGGAGTCCTTTTGGGTGAAAAGGAAGTCCTTGCTTCCGTTCTTCTTTCACAGGGAGACAGGATGTCCACCGCTGGATTAGGTCCCCTTCCCAGGGACCAGCCTGGCAAGGCCAAAATCTTCTTCCTGGAAGTTGGGATCTTTCCAAAACAGCCAAGTAATATATGTAGTGGGAAGAAAATCCCACAGAAGAACTGCAAACCAAGAGGCCCCTAACTACCTCCAGCAGCAAATCAAATTAGGTCAAAATTCCATAAAATATGGAATAAAACATGAGAAACTGGCCTTCCAGGGTTCAGTGTGGTGGGAAAAGTGAAAGCAAAAACACTCTGCATGCACTTAGGCAAGGATTTGAGTCACTGCAGGGTGGGCAGAATGTGCTACCTGCTTACAAGAACAGAAGACCACCAGGTAGGAGGACATTCAGTGATAAGATATTAAAAAGGAGAGCATCCCAGGGAGGGAACAAAACTCTCACACCTTTGCTGTAATTGAGCCCTAAGGCTTAAGGACCCTTTAAAGAACTCTGCACCCAAAGGCTGCCTTTGCTGATGTGCAGATGTCACTGAAAGGTATCCTTTTGCGTGGGCTCTCTCCCAGAAGGTTGAAAAGGGAGCCATTCCGTAACCAAGAAAGCTAGAAACAAAATAGAAATAAAATAGAAATATTCCTTCCAGTAGCACCTTAGAGATCAACTAAATTTGTCATTGGTATGAGCTTTTGTGTGCACGCACACTTCTTCAGATACACTGAAACAAAAGTCACCAGACCCTTATATATAGTGGGAGGGTAGGGAGGGGGATTACTCAGACATTTGGTAATAAGTTGCAATTCTGACCAGGAATCACAAGACAGAGAAACCAGTAGGAGAACACTTCAATCTCCCAGGACATTCTATACAAGTTCTCAAAGTAGCTGTCTTATTGCAAAAGAATTTCAGAAATAGACTGGAAAAAGAAGTTGCTGAATTTGAAGTTGGAGGTGAAAGCTAAGCAGATTGTATTTTTGTGTGTGATTGAAATGTGGATATCTGTAATATTGAAAGAAAAGTATTTAATATGTTCCAAGCACTTACACTTAGTTGGATGTTCTGCGTTGTGAGCTCCTCTGCCTTCTTCTCCAAGGATGACACCCAGAGCTTGCGCTTCTGGCGGCAGCGGGAGGCGGCAGCCCGGTTCCGTTCCAGGAAACGCTGCCTGCGTTCGTCTGGATCTTCGTCCATTGTGCGCCTCCGCCTGCCTCCTGTGCTAGGCGTGGGCTGAGCTGGGGAAACCTGGGGTTGAAGAATGAAAGAATTGCCGAAATTAACGAACAAGATTAATTGGGCAGTTTGTGCACTCTCAGGGCAGCCCATTAAACACTCAGCGGCCAATTAGTAACAACACAGAACAATTTCCCCGATTCTTGATCTCATATCCTCACAAATTCTCACCAGGACATTTAGGCAGAATAGCAATGTAAGATTTGTGCAAGTGACTCAAATATTGATTGTGTTCATGCTTTCTTTCTTTCAACCCAGTAGGGACTGTGCCATATGGAGTAATAATCCCGTAACCCTTTAACCTATTTGCTTTGCAATTCTTGTTCTGTGGGACCAACAGGGACACTGAAACCCTTTCCCATTATTTCAAGAGAACAAAGAAAACTAGCTGCCAAGAGCAAAACAGATCTGCAGGTTCCCACCTTAGCTCAGCCCCACCAAATGGGCTTTATAATTATGCAGACCAGTTTACACTTTGCTACTACTCACTGTCAGTCAGGCAGCATATGGATAGTAAACTTCTGGAAGCCTGTCTAGCTGACAGAGCAGGTGGTGATTTTGATGGAAAGCTGGCATTTGGTGAGCTGGCAGGAACAAATGGGGTGCATTTAAACCCAAGTCATTAAAACAGGAAGAGAGAGAGAGAGAAGATCTGAAAACATTGCTTCTATATTCCAGACTGTGTCCCAATGGCCTGCGGTGCCTAACTGGTAACTGTCTGGCAGCAATGGTGACAGAAGCAACGGGGTGAAAGACGTAGCTTCTCTGAAGGGCAACAGGCTTCCTATACCTGTTCAGGGGATCTGGAACTCAGTGCCCAAAACATCTCAGATTCTACAGCTAGAAAAGCCAAATCTGGCAACTGGTGGGGAAAGAAACCCCATAGAAATGAGTTATATGCATATAACATTTCTATGCTTATTTTTACTTGCAGAATCAACAACCTTGGTTGTTGGCAAATGGGAAAAAGGAGGGTTGGGTCTCACTGGTGGTGGTGGTGGTGGGGTGGCAGAATGTAGAAATACAAGGCATCTACAGCGACATAGGATATGAACTGGGAGCTGTGTGGAGTGATGTACCATCACTTTCTGGCTACTAAAAGACGGACAATACTTCTTCTTTTTTTGAAGAACGGATGGTAGAATGCAAGAAGAGGCAACATTGGCTATGGTTACATACACATCACACTACTGTCTGTAGCAGACGGATCAGTCAGGTTTTTACAGTGTTTCTAAAGCCAGCAAAGCACACCTGACTGTGTATTACAATGGGAACCAAAGGTGAGAGGGTAATTGTGCTTTTGTCTTATCAATTTTCAACTCCTTTTAAGTTCTCATGTTTCGTTCCGAGCCTCTATCTAGAAGCCACCCAAACAATTTCCCCTCGTTCCTCCACAGTCACGAATACTCGAAACTTGTTCTTTTTACACAAAGCCTCTGAAATTGGTAGCAGCCACTGGATTTCCCACCAGATGTCATACCACAAGCCGGGAGCGTGGCTGCAGCCAAATCAAATTCAAATGCCCATGGTATAGCCCCCCCCCTTCCCAGAACATTACAGCTCCCCCCTCCCAAGTCCTGCTTTGATGTGTTCCAGCTTCAAGCAGACCTGCGGCTGGGCTGGAGAAGGTGCATCAGGGTGCTGGATGAGTATCTGGCCCTGTTCAGGATGAGACGTCACCATTGTGCTTGCTGAACCCACCACCATGCCACTGCCATTTAGTGAGGAAGTAACTCCTTGCGTCAGGCTGGCCTTTAGCCTCTGTAAAGGGACAAAAACAATACAAAGTCAGGAGAGGCCCAACCATTTATTTCTCTTTTACCGACAACCCCCCCCCCCCGGGTCTCTCTTTACTACTACAAAGATGCAGGCTGTTGAGAATGAAGCCTGGCCAGACTCTTTAGGAGATGCTGATGCTGATAGCCAGGTTTCTATTTCAAGGCAAGACATTATGATGATGTCAGGACACAAGCTAGGTGCCAGCAGAGGAAGGGACCGTACATGTAGTTACCATTTTCAATGAAGATCACAGGCAACTTGCAACATCTAGTCCCAGCTAAAACTGACAACTGAGCTAAGGTAAAGGTAAAGGGACCCCTGACCATTAGGTCCAGTCGTGACCGACTCTGGGGTTGCGCGCTCATCTCGCATTATTGGCCGAGGGAGCCGGCGTATAGCTTCCAGGTCATGTGGCCAGCATGACAAAGCCACTTTCTGGCAAACCAGATCAGCACACGGAAACGCCGTTTACCTTCCCGCTGTAGCGGTTCCTATTTATCTACTTGCATTTTGACGTGCTTTCGAACTGCTAGGTTGGCAGGAGCTGGGACCGAGCAACGGGAGCTCACCCCGTCACAGGGATTCGAACCGCTGACCTTCTGATCAGCAAGCCCTAGGCTCAGTGGTTTAACCCACAGAGCTAATGAAGCCTAAATGTACATCACTGTATTTGCTCATGACTCTCCAAAACACTCCTTTGTTTTTGTGCGCTACCCACTCACCTCTCTTCACGCCTCTCCCCACCCTTCTGTTGTCTCCCACTCAGTTTCTAAATTTAGACTGCAAAGCTACTCGGAGAAGGTATGTGTCTTTTTTTCTTCATGATGACAGCATCACCTGAATCCTATAGATCAACTGGCTCCCTTACTAAAGGTCAGCTGGCTCCCTTAGTAAAGTACAAAGAGGCCCCTGATGTTAGAATTCTATTTACTTATAGCAGCTTTTTGTTTTGTATTGAAAATGAAGGGCAGAAATTCATTCATTTTCATGTTTGTTCCCTCTTTTTCCTACTCTCCTCCCCACAGGGACACTGGTAGCAGCAGTGAAGAGCAGGCTGAAAGACTACTCTGTGAATCTGGAAATTATAAGAAACTGCAGGTTACTTCTGTGGACAAGCATTCACATCGCCAATATTCACAGCTACCTTCTTCCACGGTTTTCATAATATATTTTGGGCACTGAACCTTCCTGACAGTGTCTAATATTTGCTAGGGGAAAAAATGAGGGGGCTTCATAAATGTACCTAGGTGTCACAAGAATGCCTGGGTTGCCTCCATCTGAATGTTGCTCTCTGTTCTGCCCTTTCCTTATCCTACCCTTTTCTACCCCACTCTCCTTTCCTTACAAGGATATATGATATCCCATCCAGTTACAGACTATGCAACTTGCACCGGCAGACTACAAATTGCTGTCTTTTAGGGGAGAAGGTAAAGTATACGGCACTCTCTTTTAACTGCTAGTGGTTTCAGTATTTGCTTTAGAACTTAATAAAAGTGTTAACAGAAAAACAACAACCCGAAAGTGACCACGTGCTTTGAGGTTATCCCCCATGAGATAACTGTGTTAGGGGGCAATGTCGGGGGGGGGGGGAACCATGGCTGCATCTCATTTCCTAAAATCGTACTATAGGCAAGCTTGCCGATTCTGTTGTTATCTAAGGCAACTCACCATTTTAGCTTCTGAGTGCACTGGAAGGCCTGATGGTGAAATGGAGCCGCTGCTGATAATTGGAGGGCCGGGAATACCAGGAATGTTTGGCACCACAGATATAGGCCTTGCCAGCTATAAGTTGGAAGGGGAATGGAAAACACCTTGTATAAGTTAAGCAGTTTTGTTGATTAACTCCTACAGTGAAGGAGAAGGGGTGGGCGAGAAAGCTTGCTTGATAAGCTGTACATGTTAGAAATCTAATCACCAGTGTTTGAGAGATAAAAAGAAACAAACATTGGAGCAGCTTAATAGAGCAGAGGAGTACCAACGGCAGTTTCAGAAAAGTTAAGATATTGCAGGAAAGAGAAAACACCCAATGCTTTCTTTTGTTTCCTCTGAACCATTTCACGTATTGTGCTGCAGCAAATCTCAGCACTGAGCTACGGCCAATCCTAGATCTAATATTCCCTTTTATGCTTGAGATTTTTAGGTGCACAGTATCTTAAATGTACACTGCAAAACAGTAATGTGCAATCCAACCGCCAGAAAGCTTTTGCCATGAAATTGGGTACTTCTAGCAACAAAAGAGTAGAGTTCTGGATCCAGGCCATCTTGACTACTAACCCCACCATATCAATTCAGTAGTATTGTGCTTGGAGAGCAAATGTGGTATAATGGCTTTAGGGGGGCTTTGGGCTGAAGATGCCCAGGTTTAAATCCTCATTCTGCAAGAAAACTCGCTGGATGATGTTGGGCTCATAATCCTCTCTCAGTCTAATCTACTTAACAGGGTTGCTATTGTGGAAATACATAACAACAATATATAAACCTCACTGAACTCCTCGTACTAAGTGCAAGATCAAAACTGCTACTAATCATTACAATGCAGAGAAAAGCTTCCGATGACACCCTTGGGATTTATTTTCCTTTCTGCAATTCTTTGTGGGGTGCGCCACACTTTTTGCATTTTTACAATGGGCACACTTAACTTCCATAGGAGTTGAAGAGAGAAAAAGACAGGCGGCCAGCTAGAATTCATGCAGTATTTCTGAGATAACCTGGAGAAAAGGCAGCAAGTGCCTAAACTACAAAATCAGGAACTCTTAACATACTAGATTTTCAGATCTATAGAGCTTTCCCTCAGACAATTCTAATTTCCAACACATGGCATAAACTTTCTGAACACTTAAATAGATGAAAAGTACACCCACAAAGAAACAGAAAAGTTGATTTCCATAGCACAGCCAGCAGCAGAACCAATGCAAACTGCACCAGAAGGCACTTGCATTTGTCAATCACATACCCCAAGAAAATTCATTTGCAGAAATAAAAGCTAAATAACCATTTCATGCCCCAAAGAGGCCAGAGAGGGAGTTTTTCTGGCTTGGAAAGGCCAACATGTTCTCTGTAAGCTTGAATGATTTCAGCATAGAGCTAGCTAATCAGAGAGCCTGCAGTTCCCAGCCTTGGAACCAACAGTGTCTGCCATCTGCTCAGATGAAGTTTCAGTTTTGAGCCTTTCCCTCCAGCAATGTGATTGGCAGGTGCTGTTAACATGCAGGCTGGTGGCTCCCTCAACCCCCACATCCTCCCCGCTAGCCCGGGCTTATCTCACATGGAGGGGCAGAGAGAGAGATGTCAATTTTGCAAATTAAAGTGCTCGCATATGCTCTACAAAGGGGGAAAACTGTCCCTTCCTTTGTCAAAAGCAGCCAGGCTGGAAGCTTCTATTACCGATATGACAGAAGGCATCTGAACGGGAGGGCCAGGAAGGACGGGCATGGTCTGTCCATTCACAAGGTGCATGACAAGTGGCACAGAGCTGGTGGGAGATCTGGGAGAAAACAAAAGACAAACACAAAACATATTGCAGTCCAGTTTGTGTGTACTATCAGAAATCCCCTGCCCAACACATCTCAGACACAGGTGATTCCATGTGACACACAGAGCCCCCTTCTGCTTCCTAAACTCTGCACTGAAAAGCTGGGCATCTCTGCTCTGGCAATAGCAGAGTTAGCAAACGTAATACCATATTTTTCAAACATTAATTTTTTGAATTGCTAAATAATTGGCTTCTATGCTGGAATATACATGGGCTACAAAAGCACAGGTGCTCCCAGCTCACATGGATCTGCTCAGGTTTAGACAGAATGTGCAAAGATATTCAAATTTCCTGATATTTGGCTTGATAATGACAACCTTCGAACCAGCATCCATCACTTGAGCCTATTATGGATTAGAGAGATGTGCAACAGAGAGAGAGAGAGAGAGAGATGCTTTTCAGCAGAACGCCATCTAGTCAGGTGTAAAGTTCACTGGCCTTTCAACGCCAGTGCATGTGCAATTACAAGAGTAGATGGTCAAAGGGCCATGTAGGGTTGGCAGCAGCATCTTAAATAGGAGCCATACTTACTGAGGTCTCAAGTTGCAGAGAGAGAGAGCTCTCCAGATGTACCGGAACTGCTAGCTGAAGGAGGCATTTTGAGATTGTAACATTGGGCCTACTGTGAAGGTCCATTTCCTGCAAAGAACGGAGGGGGATCCTTGGAGGGCCAACCCATCCAAAGATCCCCTCCTCCCTGCAGAAAAAGAAGTCATTTCCCAGAGAGAGGATCCATCTCAGGGCCAAACTAGTCTTCATATGGCAGAGACGTGAAACAACCTCCTAATGGATCTCATATATGGAAGAAAAGCCATGGGAGGTCACATAGCAGTTGTGGAATAGCCAGGAGGGGGGCTGCTTAACGCTTCCCCTTCTTGGATGGGGTGTTCAGCATAAAAAAATAGCTGAGAGGGGAATAATTGAGGAGCTACCATTTCTTCACTCAAAAGTCTTAAATGCTGTGGCTCTTATTCATTTTTAAAAATACATCTACCGTGTATGTATTACATGTATTACATCTACATGCATTTGCTGCAGTTTGGCCCTTGGCCTCCGGGAAGGAGAGGAGGAGAGGTTTTACCTCCCCGATGACAAGAGCTGTTCCTTGGTCAGCTCTTAGTCAGGAGATGGTTCTAGCTAGATCTGGAAACCCGAACAAGCCACAAATTCAAGTAAGGTGGCTTTCTAAAGTTAAAGAGAGGGAGCAAGAACAGTTCAAGTAAGGGTCCAAGAAGCTGGAGCCCTTTACAGAAGAAGACTGCTCAGCCTTCCTCTATTCAAGGGAAGTAGACGGTAGGAGTGACACGGGAGACTTTTTAAGTAGACAGATACGAGGCTGGAGCCTTAACTTGCGGCAAAAGTGTTATGCATGAGACATAGTTTAAGTCCGTTGGTTCTCCCTGTCCCTTCTCAATCTTTAATTGGCTGTCTCTGTGTGTCAATTCTTCATGTACTAAATGATTTAACAGTCCCTAGGATCCTATTCCCCCTTCATGTCTGCTCTTGTGCAGGTTCATACACAACTGGCAAATTCTACAAAATCTAAAATCATGAGATTTGCAGGAGAAACTCCTGGCCATTCACTGGCTGCCCAATATGAGGCCTCTTAAGGTCCCTACACCTCCCCCCACTCCCGATCTCCTTACTTACCCAAGCTGTCTGTTGGAAGGTGGAGCTTGGGTGATGACAGAAGTTGGAGAAGGGAGAGTGGGATGCAGAGGATCATATCCTAAGTGCAGTGGAAGTGACCCAGGGCGTACAATGGTTGGAGTAGGCGTAGAAATGATAACAGGCTTTGAAGCACTCTCCTAAGAAACATGCACATACTCAATGAATGCCAGGCACTATAATTTTGTGGGACTAATAATGCATCCCTCCTACCAACCCTCATCATTCCCCATCATTCCACTCCTGGGAAATCTGAAGCACAGAAACTTAACTTCAACTGTACCCACAGAAACCAAAAGTGCTAAATCCTGTGTCGAGCATGTGATAATAATCACACACTCATTAGGCTGAAATTTGCAAGAAGCAAATAAGCTTTGTAAATATACAATAAATTCAACACTAAAAAAGGGGGAGACACACAAAGGAAGGAACCCAAACCATTCACATCCATTGCGACTAGATATAAATTATGCAAGTATTACATCGCTTGCCATCAAAAGGGACACCTAGTTGTTTTAAAATCATGTGTCATCATACCAGATAATTTATTCTAATTGCAAAATAATAGAGAAGTGTGGATGGATGAGATTTGCAGGGCACTGCAGGATACATTGCAGAGGAGAAATGAAGGCCATTAAAAGTTACAAAGCTCTTCCATTTCACCAAAGTTTCTTAACGACTCTCAGAACTTTGAGCAGAAACTCCCCTTTATCTTTTCAAGTGTCTCACCTGGGACCTTCAATCGTGATGAATGCACCAGGACTGGAGTAATCTGGGTGGCTTCAGATAACAGTGTGCACCATGGCATCTTCTTACTAGGCCTCGGCAATCTCACGTTTTCTGTATGTTTGTTTCTGTCTACTCTGCTCACAGTGAAGCCAGAAGGTGCAGATTGCTACCTCTCAGCTACTAAGCTTGCAGGGACCCAGAATAGTGAAAATGGTCCTCTGAATCCAAGCCCAATGCCTCCTATCAAGGGAGGCAAGAGCTTTAAAAATAGTTACCACCAACCAAGCTTCTACAAACTTCATTCTGTCAAAGCCTTTTCTTACTCTATGGGCCTGCTTCAGGCGCATCTTGCAGCCACCCCCAGCCCATGTTGCTTGTGGGAATATGTGGGGGAGACACAAAGCTGGCCATCATTTGCATGATCAACACACCTTTCATGTGTTCACCCACGAAATGGAGAAGCTGGCTGTTACAACTGGCACTCTCAGGGCCGTCTCAAGCACCCTCTGGCGCCCTGGTGCGACAGATCCCTCCAGCGCCCCCCCACCCCGTTTCCCACTGCGGCGGGCGGGCGGGTGCAGAGTGGCTGCCGAGGGCGCTGCTGCGCGAAGGAGCAGCCGGCAGGTAGGCGGGCGCAGCTGCGCGGCAGCCCCCCTGGGCGGCCAGCACCGTGGCGCCCTGCGCCACCCAGCCTGGCCGAAGGGGCGGCCCTGGGCACTCTAATGTCATTAGGGAAGTCTAGCAGTGGCCCTCTGGGGTGGGGTGTGGCAAAAGGACACATTCTATTGAATCTCCTACAACTATGCCAGTATAAGCATAAAAGATAATGAACACATATCTGCCATTTCTGATAGAAGCGGGTTTTGTTTTTTTAATATAAATTTAAGAAGTGGGTGAATGCCATTAAAAACTGATGAAAAGACGACTCACGAAAGCTCACCTTCTCCTTGGCCTGTGGTGACTGTGGACTCGCTACTGGACTGTCTGGAGGGGAAGAGTCCACTTCAACTGGTTCTTCCTCTTTTATTTTGATGTCTGGGGTAGAAGGTAGAGACATATCGAGGGGTCCAGAAGACTATGGAAAAGCAGAATACATACTTTAGTGCTTTGCCATCAGGCTGCCTGCCTGATCGTTCACCTTCGCCAGCCTCAGGCTTCCACTAGCTTTTGCATGCTAAGAGAGGCAGCACTCAGAATACTGAGACTGCATGTCAATATGGAGCGCTCCATGGAGAAGCAAAGATACCATGTATGGTGCAGGAGCAGCTCTGCCCTTCACTAAGGTGTATTCCTTCTCATCCCAGGTGAAGGCCAGACTGCGTGGTTTTTCTAGCATCCCATTTTTTTTAAAAAAAGGAATGCAGTATTTTTGAGATTCTGCAAGTTAATTCTCACCCAAGCAACTTCCCCTGAATTTTTTCTTCACCAAGCCTTGGCAATATGAAAAGAAAGCTAAAATGCCTGTCGGTCACAAAAGGCACTTTCATTCGCAGAAGCGCTGCAACCCACTATATAAGTCATTTTTGAATTATTGCTTGATT